>NW_026556772.1:0-31457 GCF_029017545.1 Prosopis cineraria
AAATGTCTCTCAGGTATTTGAGATAAAATAGAAACCTTCACTCTATCCAGAATGGTCGAAGTTTGGGTGAGTATTATCTTGAAAAAACCTCTCTTTGGCAAAGAAATGGACTTAATGCGTGATGTGATACATGTGCTGCCCTACTAGCGCTGCCAAATCCCAGAAAAAATTAGAAAAAGGAGCGTTTTATTTGAGTTACTTGTAGGTTTGGATGCTGTGTTGATGATGCTAGAGGCCAAATTTTGAGCACAAAACCTCTTTCATCTATCCGAGAAGCATTTGCTATATTAAGAAGGGAAGAATCCCAAAGAAAAGTCATGCTGAAAGGAGACTCTACCGCACAATCTACATTTCCTGAATCGTCTTCCGCACTTGCTGTACGTTCAAATAAGCAAAAGAATAATAAGGGACGCTCTACTTGCGATCATTGCAGCAAGGTAGGACACACTAAAGATACTTGCTGGGACTTATATGGCAAACCCCCTGATTGGAAACCTCGAAAAAGCAGAGGTCATGGATATATAGCTGAAGCTGCCAAGGAATCTAGCATGTCTTCACAAGTGATCCTCTCAACAAAATTTTGGAAATGCTTGTTGCCATGAAAAGCGACAAACAACCAATTGCAACTATGGTCAAACAAGGTAATTTTTCTCAAGCACTATCTACTGTCAAAGGTAAGTACTTAGGGGACTGTTGGATTATAGATTCAGGTGCATCTGATCATATGACTGATAATATTACACTCTTTACGACATATGTCTCATGCAAGAAAAATCTTGCTGTCACAATTGCTCTTAATTCTAATTGTTTGGTGGCTGGTATTGGCGACGTTTGTATTTTGCTACCTTAACTTACATAATATTCTTCACATTCCAAAGTTAAAGTATAGTTTACTATATGTTAGCCAATGGCAAAATACACATGTTGCCATGTTAAACTTTTTGCAAACCCTCGCTTATTTCAGGATCTGTCGACGGGGACGACGATTGGCAGTGCTAGAGAGTTTGATGGGCTTACTACCTGGATGAAAGTGATGTTAAGAGTATTGGAACTTGTAATAAAGTGTCCCTCCCTAGGTCTAGTGAGTTGGAGTTATGGCACAAACGGTTAGTTCATCCTAATCTTCATTATATGTCTCAATTTGTTTCCTTCAATTTGCTCTAATAAGACTCATCTATCTTTTACTATGACTCTTGTGAATGTGCTAAACATCACCGCTCATCCGTTCCAAGCCTTCAATATCATGCATCTCATCCATTTATTACAATCCGTAGTGATGTGTGGGGTCCCTTTAAGCCTCCAAATCGAACTCAAACTAAATGGTTTATAACCTTCATTGATGATCACACTCGCGTAAATGGGGTTTTCTTGTGAAAGATAAAACAGAAGTTTATCAAACTTCTGTTACCTTTTACAGAATGGTTCAAACACAATTTCACACAAATATTCAAATCCTTCATAGTGACAATGGCACTAAATATTTCAACAAAAAATCTCTCCACTTTCCTTAAAGACCATGGAATCATTCATAAAGCACTTGCCCTCCAGTCCTCAACAAAATGGGATTGTGGAAAGAAAAAATCGTCATATTATTGACATGCTAGAGGCCCTTATGCTTAGCAGCAATGTGCCCAAAAATCACTGGGATGATGCTATCCTCACTGCCACTTACCTTATAAATCGTCTACCAAGTAGAACGCTTATCTTATAAAACTCCGTTACAGCTTCTTTGTGCCACTTATAACCTACCCTATCTAACAAATAACCTTCCCCTGCGTGTGTTTGGTTGTTTACTTCCTATGTCCACCTACATCATAGTAACAAACTTGACCCCCGAGCTGTTAGGTGTGTCTTCCTCTGTTTACTTTGCCTCTCAAAAAGGGTATAAATGCTTTGATCTTACTACAAAACGTCTGCATATTACATGTGATGTTACCTTTCATGAAGGAGTCCCTTATTACCATGGGTCTCCAATTCAGGGGGAGGTTGGAGTGGAATTTCAGCCCACAAATGAACCTGAACCTGACCTGTTATCTTTGGAACTTGCTCCCCAAGACACCAATAGTGAGAGTGGGGAAATGCCAAATGAAACAGAAAAGTCTGACCTAAGGGTAGAGACTGCCAGGAAATTTGACAAGTTCTATACACGAAGACACAAGACAAGTACTGTGCCCGAAAGCCCTAGCACTCACCAAGAGTCAGAACCAGTAGTAGTCTAACGGAGAAACAAGGTGTTAGTCATAGCAATGAGTAGGAAGAAGAAATAGAGACATGGATCTCCCTATTGCAGTCAGAAAGAAGCCTAAAGCTTGCACACAACATCCCATAGAAAAATTCGTTTCCTATCAGGCACTTTCCTCAAAATATTGTGCGTTGTTGCTTACCTTAATAGTATCAAGGTACCAATAACATTGATGAAGCTCTAGCCATGCCTAACTGGAGGAAAGCAGTTCTAGAAGAAATGGAGGCCCTTGAGCAAAATAGCACCTAGGTAGTAGTTGGTCTCCCTAAAGGAAAAAGGCCTGTTGGTTGTAAGCAAGTCTTCACTCCTAAACATCTAGCTTGGAAAAATATAAGGCTAGACTTGTTGCAAAAGGCTTCTCACAGGCACATGGGATGGATTACACAGAGACATTTGGCACCAGTAGCAAAGTTGAATACTATTAGGGTATTACTGTCATTAGCTACAAATCTTGACTAGTCATTACATCAGTTAGATGTTAAAAATGTGTTTTTGAATGGTGAACTCAAGGAAGAGGTATATATGAAAATGCCTCCAGGGTTTCCAGGGAAGAAATCAAACCAAGTGTGCTTGTTGAAGTTGAAGAAGTCACTGTATGGATTAAAACAATCACCTCGGGCATGGTTTGAACGTTTTACCAAGGTGTTGAAGAGGCAAGGTTCTCTCAAGGATAGAGTGACCATACTATGTTCTACAAACACAAAAAAGGAAAAGTGACAGTTCTAGCTGTCTATGTTGATAATATTGCTCTCACTGGAGATGATACAGCTGAAATTGACCATATTAAAGCTGCATTAGCCTAAGAGTTCCAGATAAAAGATCTCGGAGAAATGAAATACTTTCCTTTGGATGGAAATAGCCCGATCAAAGAAGGGGATTTACATCTCTCAAAGAAAGTATGTTTCTGGATCTCTTAAAGGAGACAGGCATGTTGGGATGCAGACCAAGTGATACTCCCATTAGAGTAGATAAGATCAGTGAAGATAAAGATCTTGGGAAGACGGTTGATAAGGGAGATACCAATGTATGGTAGGAAAAGTTTGATATATCTTTCTCACACCAGGCCAGACATTGCATTGTTGTAGTGTGATTAGTCAACATTCACATGATCCGAAGCAAAAACACCTAAATGAAGTTTATAGAATCCTTAGCTATTTGAAAGGTTCACCCAATCATGGACTATGGTTTAAAAAAAATCTGATAAAAGAAATGTGGAGTTGTTTATTAGATGCTAATTGGGCATTTAACCAAGATGACCGAAAGTCTACTTCAGGTTGCTGCACATTTGTGTGGGGCAATCTTGTAACCTAGAGAAGTAAGAAGCAAAGTGTTGTTGCAAGGAGTAGTGCTGAGGCAGATTCAGAGCAATTGCTCTTGGAATTTGTGAGAGAATTTGGCTCAAGCGAGTCTTGGAGGAGTTAAAGCAGAGCATGAATCTTCCAATTAAACTATATTCAGATAATATGGCGGCCATTAACATATCTCATAATCCTGCTCAACATGATAGAACCAAGCATGTTGAAATTGATCGGCACTTATCCGAGAAAAAAATTGATAATGGTGTTATTCGATTGCCTATATCCCATCTAGAGAACAAACTGCTGATATTCTACAAAAGGATTAGCTCGAGACAAGTTCAACATTTTGTTGGCAAGCTGGACATGATCAACATCTATGATCCAACTTGATGGGGAGTATCGATATCTAATATCCTTACAATAAATATCAATTATATAGTGTAAATATATGTTTATTTAGTCAGAATGGTTATTTCCTTTTTCCTTCCTTGTATCTCGGCCTATCCCTTGATTTAAGGCCAGATTTGTGTCTTCATATCTGTATATATTCCCTTGAAAGGGTTCAATGTGAATGGAATAAAATTTTCCTCAAATATCTTCAAAAGGTATTCTTGATATCTAGTTGATGAAGTGGCCATTCAAGGTTGGCTACAATTGACAATAGAATTCTAATTATATTTAGTTTTGCCACTAGCGCAACCATATGTCTAGGCAAAACCCCTTACTACTAACCATGCCTTTAACTTGTCAAATGTGCTATCAGCCTTATAATTTGGGGTAAAGACCCACTTGCAACAGACCAATTTCTTGCCCCTAGGTCTTTCAACAATCTCCCATGTTCCATTTTTCTCCAAAGCTCTCATTTCCTCCATACTTGCATTTTTCCATTCTAGTATTCTCAATGCCTTTTGGATGTTGTTAGGAATAACAACTTTATCCAAATTAGTGATGAAGGCCCAATAACTAGGAAAGAGAGCCTTGTGGGATTCATGCTTTTGAATCAGATGCAAAGTACAAGACCAAGGTTGTTTCCAGAGAGCAATAGGTGGATCAAGATAAGTAAATTTACTTCCTTGTTCTGAATCCTCTAGTTCACTGGATGGATCGGTCCTTCGTATTTCAACTTTAGGAACTACCTCCGGTTCTTACTTTCTTGATGCCTTGGGTACAAGTTGCTCACCATATTTTGATTTCTTCTTTCAAGTGGAAACCAACAACTCTCCCCTTTGTGGTCTTTCTACATCTCCCTACATTTTCTTGTTTTCCTCAACCATTGTTGTAAGAGAAGAGCGTTGTGAAAATGGGGTGTTTGATGGAAAAACTGTTGAAGGTGATGGTTCATGTTACAAGAGGTAATGGCTCAAGAGGAACATATTCTATGTTAGGTTCTAGTTCCCAAGTCTAAGATTCACCTATACTCTCCCCCTTAATTGAAAAATTGGGAATAAAAATACCTTCTTCATGAAAGGTAACATCAAGGCTCACAAGGATGTGTTTTGAAACAGGATCAAAACATTTGTATCCTTTTCTAGTAGGAGAATAGCTAAGAAAAATGCACTTAATAGCTCGAGGTTTAAGTTTACTACTTTAATAGATATGAATCAAGGTTGTGCAACCAAATACATAAAGTGAAGTTTGGTTTCAATGTGAGATATGGGAAAAACACTTTGCAATTTTTTGAAAGAAGTTTCAAAGGATAAGATTCAACTGGGTATTCAATTGACGAAATAAGTCACAGTTATATGGCATCCCCCCAATAAAACTTGAGCACATTGCAAGTGAATATGAGTGCTCTTGCAACTTCAAGGATATGTCTATTTTTCCTTTCTACAACCCAATTTGTTGGAGTGTATGGGCACAAGCACTTGTATGGACAATACCATGCATCTGGAGGAAACTACACAATGACTGGTTGAAGTACTTAGTATCATTATTGGTGTGTAAGACTTGAATGCTAGTATTGAACTAGTTTTTGATCATGGTGAAAAAGCCCATGAATATAGATGCAACTTCAAACTTGTTTTTTAAAAGATAAACACAAAAAATACAAGTATGGTCATCAATGAAGGAAATGAACCATTTTGTGTGAGTACAATTTGGAGTATGAGATGGTCCCCACAAGTCACTATGAATGGTTGTGAAATGTTTGGTGGGTGTGTATTTGGCTCTAGGAAAGGAAGTTCGATGGTGTTTGGCAAGTTCACACACCTCAAACTAGATTTCACTATGATTCAAATTCGAGCACAAGGTTGGAAACAATCGTTGAAGGAAATGAAAATTAGGATGACCCATCTTCTTATGCCATAACAAAAAATCATTAACTCTAGAGGTAGATATAGAATTACCAACAATAGGTGAGTTACCCACACAAGTTTCGACTTCTAAATAATAGAGCTACTTGCACTCCTTGGCACTATCAATTGTCATACCAAATGATAAATCCTAAAACACAATATGACAAGAGAAATTTAGCAAAACAATTTGAGTGCCTGGTCAATTCACTAAATGAAAGTAAATTGCAATCAAGTTTTGGCACATAGAGGATAGATTCCAAAACAATAGAGTCTGATAAGAAGCCATTTGCAATTTTCACTTTAACATTCCAACATATGGGTGTGACAGGTGAAAAATTAATGACAATTAGTCATATGGTCAGATGCCTCAGAATCCACAATCCACACCATTGCACTTCGAGTCATCCTTAGAGCCTGAAGAAAAGGCTCCTTTTTGCCACTAATGCCATAGGTGCAGATCTGGAAAAATTAGTCACGACACTACATATGAGTATCCATAACACCACTCCTAGCACTTCAAATAAAGGAAAGACTTCGTGATAAACTAAAACAAAAACCCATAGCCCAATATATAACTCCATACACCATGAACAGGGCACTAAACATACCACACAAACTGATATGGTTCGAAAACAATGTACCCATACACCAGAATTGCATGAGTCTGGCCAAAGAGAGTGCATTGTCACTGTCCGATGAGTTCATGGCCTAAACAAAGTGACCACATGCTGCTAGAAGCTCTCTGACGCAGCTTGTTGAGGTGGTGTGTATAGGCTACATGTGCCACCATTCGCTGTTGCCATCCTGGCTTCCACCATTCGCAACCTACTGAGTATGTCTAGGGTGGTAGTGAGAGTCCAAACTTGCTCCACCATTACCCGCAAAGATGCCCTCATTTATTGCCCAAGGAGTCTATCAGCCATTCTAGAATGAACCTAATTTGAGTTTTGAGCCAAATGCTTTGATACCATCTGGTATTTTGGGAGAAGAAAAATGTGTTTCTCATTCACGTGTGTTCATATGTACAAACTGATCCTATATATACACATCAAGGGAGATAAAACCTAATAAAATGATAAAACCAAATAAATAATAATAATGATGTAATATTCCCACAAGCCATCATCACCTTCCAAGCTTCAGGCATTTCATCAATGTAGAAGTAGCACTCACACTTTAGAATCAAACCCAGAACATCCCCTTTAAAATCTCAGGAATTCCATTTTGGTGAATTGTGTTGGAGGTTGGTGCTCCCTTTCTGGTTTTGGTCGATGGTGTCCTCACACTCCATTAAAGGCTGTCTCATGATTATTTCAAAGACTCATCAAAGGTACAAACAAGTTGAGCAATCTATGCTATGACCACTTGAATCTAGGTTTCAATAGCATGTAATCTTGCGTTAGTCTATTCGTCTATCTTCTTTAACGTAATTTGGGAATGGGTGACGGGCATATAAGGTAGGAAAGGCAAACTCAAAGGGGAACAAGAAATAGAGATATGAGAGACAAAGGATCAAAGAGAGACACAGAGAAACTGAACAATATTTTTGGGTTTTCAATTAAGCATAACCTAACTCACATATAGGACCCCTTTATATAGGCTCGTCCCTTTCACTTTTATTCTAACAAAACCCAACTAATTAATCATCCATCTAAACTACTAACTAACTAATCTTTAATATTTCTTTTATGAACTACACATCATAGAGCAAGGAAAAGGACAGGTACAAGGGCTAACCACACTGAAACTCTTCACAATACAGAAACCGGGGCTAACCACACTAAGATTCCTCATAATACCAAAACTCCTCTAAACACTAAAATGGAAACATGAAGAAATAAGGAAGCCAAGGAAGTTGGGGACAAGGATGTGTAGAAGTACAGGCATTTAAAGATGCCATTATTTGATAGGAAAGACCCCATAGGCTGGACCTTTCATTTAGAGAGGTATTTTTCTGTTAATGGAATACCCGAAATAGAGAAGATGGAAGCAACAATAGTCGAGTTGGAAGGGAAGGCTTTAAACTGGTTCCAATGGGCTAAGACCAAAGCTCTGATGGCAAATTGAACGGAGTTCAAGCATGGGGTCATTCAGCAATTTCATTGCTCTCAAGAGGGCAACAACTGTGTGTGTGTTTGGCAATGTTGAAGCAAATAGGGACCGTTTCAGAATATAAGGAAAATTTTGAGATGATTTTGAAATTCTAATATTTATCAATTCAAATTTGCATGTATGATAACACAAGATCATCTCTACGAAAACATAAGAAATCAAAGTATCTTGGCCCTATCTTATGAATTGATTCAGAGGTACATTGATTAGAAAAATTCTAGTAAATCATTGATTCATCTGGTGTCGAAATATATGATTCATTTACAAGTTTACTAGAGTGAAAATCAAAAAGAATCAATTCAACACATTTCTTATGTACCCATAAGTGCTATATTAGATTTGAATCACACATCGGATCAATCTATATTGATTGACTGCCTCCATTGTTATTGCTAGCAATGGGTATATTTTGAATGGGCTTCAGGAGGAGGTAAAGGCTGATGTACAAGTGCTTAAACCCAACATGGACATAGTGTTTGAGATTGAGGGCTGAAACTTGACTCTTGAAAAGGCCAGGTAAAGGCGTGAGACCAAAAACCACCGAAAAGATGGGGTGATGAAGTGGGTGGCATCGAACTCCCCATATCCTTGGTTTACTCAACTTCCTGAGTTACTCAAGCCCCTAGGCGTTGGCCAAGCAGCATGACAAAGTGGTGGCAAGGAAGGGGAAGGGACAAAAATATCAAGCAATAAAGTGGCAGCCCTAAACACAACCTCCAATCACAGTGGCAGCAGTAGGCGATACACTAAGAGGTTGTCAGACACAAAAATAAACCGAAGGAGGACACTAGGTATATGCTTTAAGTGTGAAGAGAAAGTTAGGCCCGACCACAAGTGCAAGGCCAAAAGATTGCAACTGTTAGTAGTGGAAGAAGAAAGTGATGAAGAAATCAGAGAGAGGGATTTCGAGGAGCTGGGGAATGAAGAAGTAGAGAAATCGTACACTATTATGGAACCCTCCCGATGACTATGCTGGGAATTTTGAGTCATAAAACAACAATGAAAGCTTAAGGATTTCTCAAGGGGCGAGCTGTGGTGCTATTAATAGATAGTGGCGCCACTCATAATTTTGTTTATTTAATGGTCATGCAACTCAATATTGAGACTCAACCTATAAGTATGTGCTTTATGGCTATTGGTGATGGCAAGAATGTATATTCTAAGGGAGAGTGTAAAGATATGGAACTAATTTTACAAGGGCTGAGGTAGTATAAACATTCTACCCCTTTCCACTAACAAATATCGGCCTAGTGTTGGGAGTGGCTTGGCTAGAATCATTGGGAGAAATCAGGGTGAACTAGGGGCAACTATATATGACGGTAAAGGTAGATAAAAAATGTGGCTTACTTGAATGGAGATCCCACCCTCACTCAGACCCTAGCGACCTTTAAGGCTTTCAAAAAGGTGTTAATAGGGGGAGTCAAGGGATATATGCTGGAGATCAACATTACAACCTTACAAGACACAACTCTTAGAGAGGCCAAGACCAACATTACTCTCAAGATATGGAAGCTGCAAGAACACTACAAACAAGTCATAGGACCATTACATGAGTTGCCCTATCACTCAATAGTGATCAAAGAAAGCCCATAGCCACCAAATTTGCATCCTTACCAATATTGCATACCCACAAGACACAAATTGAGAAGCTAGTGAAGAAGATGATTAAAGATGGAATTATTAGACCTAGCAATAGTCCCTATTCAAGTTCTGTTTTGCTGGTGAGGAAGAAGGACGAGAGCTGGAGGTTTAGTGTGGACTATAAGGCTCTCAACAAGATCAATGTCCCTTACAAGTACCTTATTCTAGCCATAGACAAGTTGCTTAAGAACTTGGAGGCGCCAAAATTTTCTCAAAGCTGGCCCTCAAAGGTTGGTTACCACCAAATCTGCATCAAAGAGGGGGATAAGCACAAAATGGCTTTCTAAACACATGATGGATAGTATGAGTTCTTACTTATGCCCTTCGGCTTTACTAATGCTCCCTCAGATTTCCAATCATTGATGAATGACATTTTCAAGAATTATTTGAAAACATTTATTCTTGTTTTCTTTGATGATATCCTTGTCTATAATAGGGATAAGTAGTCACACTTGGATCATTTGAAGAAGGCGTTTGAAGTGCTTCAACAAAACCAGCTTGTTGTTAACTTAAATAAGTGAAGTTTTGGTTAGAAGCAACTTCAATATCTAGGACACATAACTGTTTCCAGAGGGATGAAGGCATATTTGGCCAAAATTGAAGTGATGGTGACTTGGCCAATCCTGAAAGACATCAAGAGTTTGAGGGGGTTTTTGGGTCTCACCTGGAACAACAAAAAAATCCTCAAAGACTACGGGATAATAGCTGCTCCTTTGACAGCCTTGTTAAAGAAAAATGTATTCAATTGGGGAGAAAAAGTTCAAAGGGCTTTTGAGAAGTTGATGATTGCCATGGTCAATATGCTGGTTCTAGCTATGCCTAATTTTCAATTGCCTTTTAGATTGAAGCTGATGATTGTGGAGTTCATGTAGGGGTTGTGTTAATGCAAAGGGGCAAACCTATTGCTTACTTCAGTCAACAATTATTTGAGAAAGCATAGCAAGGATCTGTTTATGAGAAAGAATTAATGGCTTCCATTGTTCTAGCCATAAAAAATTGGCAATATTATCTTGCTACAAAGCAGTTCATCATTAAAATGGATCAGAGGGCTTTGAAATACCTACTTTAGTAAAAGGTGGTGCATCCTAATCAAAAGAAGTAGGTGTTGAAGTTGATGTGCTACAAATTTGAGATACAGTACAAAACATATTAGAGCTGCCCAGAAACTCCATGAAAACTACTAAGCTCATTGAATAATTCCATAACTCCAGGAAAACATATTAGAGGGCACTCAAGGTACCTACGTATTTCCAAGGGGTTTTCTGAATTGGTACATTGGGAAGGAATGAAGAGAGACATGCAAGAATGGGCTTCCAAGTGTGAGACTTGTCAATGCAACAAATATGAAGCACTAAGCCCTATAGGTTTATTACAACCCCTGCCTATACCATAAGTTTGGGAGGACATTAGCATGGATTTCATAGTAGGCATGCTGGAGGGTTACAGGTATGATACTATCAAGGTAGAAGTTGATAGATTTACTAAGTATGCTCATGTTGTTCCTCACTCTCATCCTTTCATTGCCAAAGATGTGGCTATAGCAATAAGGCTTACTGAACTTCTACATTTCAGCCGAGAAAGAGTACAGGGATAAGTACAAGAGAAACACGATCAGATCTCCAAGAATTAAGGAGATTAACCCAAAAAACGAATATCCTATAATAATAACAAATAACTACCCGGGATATCCTCCTAAACTATTTACAGCAAATAAATACAATAAATATTAGGTCTAACCACACTCCCCCTCAAGTTGGATTGTAGATGCTAAACATATCCAACTTGCTTATACAACTATCAAAAGCTGGTTTGTGCAAACTCTTGGTTAGGACATCTACTGTTTGAAGTTTAGTAGGTAGATAGACAAGACATACAGTTCCTTCTTCAACTTTTTTCTCTTATGAAGTGTCTATCAATTTCCACATGCTTAAATCTTTCATGTTGCACAGGATTTAGCGCCATACTAATTGCAACTTTGTTATCACAATAGAGCATTAATGGAGGATCAATATTAACATGTATTTCATCCATAACACGCCTTATCCATAGTACTTCCATAATTCCCTAAGCTAGTGACCTTAATTCTAATTCTGCACTACTCTTTGAGACCACTCTCTGCTTCTGGCTCTTCCAAGTAACTAGATTTCCCCAAACGAGCAAGCAATATCCTAATGTTGATCTCTTATCTTGGTGAATTCCTCCCCAGTCTACATCCGTATAAATCTCTATAGATCATAGACTTTGCTTTTTGAATAATAACCCTTTCCGGGAGTTCCCTTTAGGTACTTCAAAATTCTGTATACTGCTTCCATGTGCCTCCTCCTTGGATCATACATGAATTGGCTTGCTACACTCACTGCATAGGCAATATCTGGACATGTATGAGAGAGATAGATTAATTTCCTACTAGTCTCTGATATCTCTCTTTGTCTACTGGTTCATTTTTCTCCTCTTCTACTTCTTCAAGTTGTTCTTCTTCTTATCTTGGTGAATTCCTCCCCAGTCTACATCCGTATAAATCTCCATAGATCGTAGACTTTGCTTTTTGAATAATAACCCTTTTCCGGGAGTTCCCTTTAGGTACTTCAACATTCTGTATATTGCTTCCATGTGCCTCCTCCTTGGATCACACATGAATTGGCTTGCTATACTCACTGCATAGGCAATATCTGGACATGTATGAGAGAGATAGATTAATTTCCTACTAGTCTCTGATATCTCTCTTTGTCTACTGGTTCATTTTTCTCCTCTTCTACTTCTTCAAGTTGTTCTTCTTCTTATCTTGGTGAATTCCTCCCCAGTCTACATCCGTATAAATCTCCATAGATCGTAGACTTTGCTTTTTGAATAATAACCCTTTTCCGGGAGTTCCCTTTAGGTACTTCAACATTCTGTATACTGCTTCCATGTGCCTCCTCCTTGGATCACACATGAATTGGCTTGCTACACTCACTGCATAGGCAATATCTGGACATGTATGAGAGACATAGATTAATTTCCTACTAGTCTCTAATATCTCTCTTTGTCTACTGGTTCATTTTTCTCCTCTTCTACTTCTTTAAGTTGTTCTTCTTCGGAGGCATTTTCCTTTTTTTTTCTTTTTCTTCTTTCGAACCACCATGGGTGTTTCTACAAGTTTACACCCCAGCATGCCTGTTTCAATTAGCAGGTCAAGAACATATTTTCTTTAAGACACATAGATCCCATGCTGTGATCTTGCAACCTCCATACCCAAGAAATATTTCAATTTTCCTAGATCCTTTACTTCAAACTCTATTCCAAGAGCCTTCTTTATTCTGAGTACTTCCTCTTCATAGTCACCTGTGATGATTATATCATCTACATACACTATGAGTATGCACCTTTTTCCATTACTCACTTTCACAAACATGGTATGATCAGATAACCCTTGCTTGTATCCTTCAATCCTCAATACTCTTGAAAATCTATCAAACCAGGCTCAGGGTAATTGTTTTAAACCATACAAAGATTTTTTCAGTTTGCATACATGATTGATGTGTCCCTTATCAAAACTTTGAGGTAAAGTCATAAATACTTCCTCTTGCAAGTCTCCATCGAGAAATGCATTCTTGATGTCTAGTTGATGAAGTGACCAGTCAAGATTTACAGCAACAGGAATTAGAATTCTGATGGTATCAAGTTTAGCAACAGGTGCAAAATTTTCTTTGTAATCCAAGCAATAAGTCTGAGTGAACCCTCTTGCCACTAATCTGGCTTTTAACCTGTCCAGCTTACCTGTAGAATCATATTTTGGGGTAAAAACCCACTTGCACCCTACAACCTTTTTTCCTTTTGGAAGTTCTACTACCTCCCAAGTACCATTCTTTTTTAGCGCATTCATTTCCTCCATCACAGCATTTTTCCATTCAGGTATACTAAGTGCCTCATGTATATCAGATGGAATCTTTACTTCATCTAGGTTTGTTACAAATGCACGAAATTGAGGAGATAAGGCATGGTAGCTTACAAATTTCTGAATCGGATGCTGTGTGCATGTTCTGGGTTGTTTCCTAATGGCTATAGGCAAGTTTAACTCATCAGATTCTTCATTCTCAGCCACTTCTTTCCCTCCAGATTTATTTCTTACATCACTTTCATCTTCAAGAACCTCTATTGGTTCAGATTCAGGTTGTGCTTCAAACATAACAGTCTCTCTATTTTGCCATTTCTTTCTTGAGTACATCAATGGTGTCTTGTTCAGTGCTTTTCCTGCATTATAATCTGAAAGACTTTTCACTTCAGTTGTTGGCATAGAAGACTGAATACTAGAATCAGTAAGTGGCTGGATAAGAATTCTGGTATTTGTGGGGTGTGTCTGGGAGTTTTCAGATGCTGGAAATAATTCTGGAAGTAATTCAGAATTTTCAGAAATAGCTGAGTTCTTATTCAAAAGCTGAGAATAACTTCCCCTCTCCCCCGGAGTCGAAGCTTTAGAATAGAATGGGATATGTTCAGCAAAGGTGACGTCATGACTGACATACAAATGCTTAGAGCATGAGTCAAAGCAATTATATCCCTTCTGAGTTGAGGAATATCCTAGAAAAATGCAAGGAACAGCTTTGGGTTCCAATTTATGGGATGAGTGAGTGTGAACATAAGAAGTGCAGCCAAAAATTCAAAGAGACAGATTAGTATCAAGGTGGGTAACAGAATGAGTTTCTTTTAATTTTTGAACGGGTGTAGAATAGGAAAGAACCCGACTAGGCATGCGATTTATCAAATAGGTAGTTGTTAAAATTGCATCCCCCTAGAAATACTTTGATACATTATAAGTAAATAAGAGGGCACGAGCAACTTTTAACAAGTGTTTGTTTTTCCATTCCGCAATGCCATTTTGTTGGGGAGTGTTAGGACAAGTACTCTTATGAATGATGCCATGCTCTTTAAGGAATAGATCCATGGCATTATTAAAGTATTCTGTGCCATTATCATTGTGCAGCTCTTGAATAGACACATTGAATTGGTTCTTTATCATTGTAAAGAAATCAGAAAAGATAGACGGAACAGAGGATTTATCATGCATTAAGTAAACCTAACACATTCTAGTGTGATTGTCTAAAATGTAATGAACCATTTGGTATTTGTGCAATTAGGAATACGAGTAAGCCCCACAAATCACTATGAATTATTGAAAAAGGATGAGGGGATTTATACTCAACAGGTTTGAAACTTGATCTTTGATGTTTAGCAAGTTCACAATTGACACAATGAAAGGAAAAGATTTTATCATATTGGAATTTGGGAAACAAACGACATGAATATTAGAAATCTGGGTGACCCATTCTCCTATGCCATAACATAAGATCTTTAAAGTCTTTATTCTCAAATGTAGATGCAACATGGCATTGAATTCGAGACCAAAGTGTACTCACGGTTGATTCATCTAAATAGTAGAGATATTATGTTCTTTAGCACTCCTAATCATCTTCCCCGATATGAGGTCTTGAAAAATACAGTGAGTAGAACAAAAATGAGTCCAACAATTTGCTTGTTTTGTTAGCTTACTTATTGACAATAAACTGCAAGCTAAATGCAGGACATGTCACACATGTTCTAATTTCATAGCATAAGAAATAATCACACTCCCTATTCCTTCAATTGAAAAAGATGACCCATTTGCTGTACTAATTTTCTCGTTCCCACCACTAGGGACGTATGTACTGAATAATTTTGAATTAGAGGTCATATAATATGATGCCCAAGTATCAACAATCCATTTGAAATTAGTAGTAATGGTGAGTAGAGCACAATTACCTCTGTGAGTCATTGAGACAGTATGATTTGATTGATGATGTTGATCACCTTTTTGAAGTACATTTAACATCTCAAGTAACTTACCTAGTTGCTCCTTATCAATTTAGGGCACTGGTGGTGTTAAATCTGGATTTTGTGATTGTACATCATGCGATGTTTGGTAACCTCTAGTCTTTCCTTTTTTCGGTTTCCAATCTACTGGCTTGCCATGGATTTCCCAACAAGTATCACGTGTGTGTCTAGTCTTTTTGCAATGGTCACAAGTAATCTTCCCTTTTTGGCCCTTTTGGTTATCACCACTCTTGCTGACAAGTGCAACAAAGTCTAGAGAAGGAGATGAAGATGGAGTAGTTCCAAAAAGCATTACCTTTCGTCTAGAATCTTCACAACATACCTTAGAGAATAGTTATCTTGTTGATGGGAGTGGCATACAACTCAGAATCCTCCTTCAAACATCATCTAGAGACTGATGAAGTCCAGCGAGAAATTGAAAGACACGTTCACCTTCAATTTGCTCCTTATAGCAAATAACGTCTCTGCGACTGGACCACTCCACTTCTGTCATCAGGTCCAGTTCTTGCCAAATGGCCGTTAGTTCTAAACAAAAGGCAGCAACCTCATGTTCTCCTTGTTGTAGCGTCCAGGCCTTAGTTTTAAGTTCATATAGTCTTGACAGGTCCTTCCCATCAAAGTATGAGTCACGTACTGCCTTCCAAATCTTATGAGCTATAGGAAGAAACATGAAACTCCATGGAATTTCTAGAACCATCGCATTTATCAACCACAATGAGACCAGGGAATTTTTGGCATGCCAATGTTGAGCCTCCTGCAATTCGGACTTCTCTAAGATTCTCAATGAACCATCAATATAGCCCACCTTCCCTCTTCCTCCCATCGCAAGTTTCATCGCTTAAGCCCACAGCCGATAATTTTCTCCACTAAGCTTAACAGTGATGATATACATCGATGATCCTTCGTGACTGGTAGTCGACCCAAGGGGACCGCCTATCCTACTCGGATCAGTTTTCAAGGACCCATCGTTCTTCGACATTGAGGAAGAGAGATTTGGGTTCAACTCGGTCTCGACGTTTTCTAAATCAGATTGATCGAAAGTTTCAAGAGATAAGCCAAGCTCTAATCCCATATAGCAATAAGGCTTATTGAACTTTTGTATTTCAGCTGAGAAAGAGTGCAGGGATAAATAGAAGAGAAACACGATCAGATCTCCAAGAATTAAGGAGATTGACCCAAAAACGAATATCCTATAATAATAACAAACAAATACACGAGTTATTCTCCTAAACTATTTACAGCAAATATATACAATAAATATTAGGTCTAACCACAGTGGCAAACAGCTTAATTGCTGAAATAGTCAAACAACACGAGTTCCCTAAGACCATAGTTTTAGATAGGGACTGTATGTTCATCAACCACTTTTGGAGGGAATTATTTAATTAGGAACCATGCTGAAATATAGTTCAGGTAGCCATCCACAAATGGAGGTAGTAAACGGCAGAGATAGGTAAAGATGTTAGCTTGAGCTGAATTTTGGTTCAATACTACTTACAATAGATCTTTGGGTGCCACTCCTTTCAAGGCTCTACATGGGAGAGATCTGCCTTTCATTCTTAAGTGGAAAGATGATGATTCACAAGTGGAGGATGTTAATGACCAAATTAAGAATGGAATGAGATTCTGTAGAAGCTCAAATCTCACCTTGAGCAAGCTTAGGCCAAAATGAAGGAGCAAGCAAATAAGAAGCGAAGAGATGTCAAGTTTCAAGTAGGGACAGAGTATATCTGCATATTCAGCTGTATAAATTCAAGAATCTAGCTAGGAAACAGCATGAGAAACTGGCTCCAAAATTTTATGGACCTTATGAGGTTTTGCAACACGTGGGCAAAGTGACTTATGAACTTAAGTTACTGAGACAGCAGGATTCACCCCATTTTCCATGTGTTCCAGCTCAAAAAATCCATTTCAACCATTGTGACTGCCCAACAACTCCCAAAGTCCTTATCCGAGGATTATGAACTGCAAGTTCAACCTAAAGATGTGAAGAAACTGAGAAAAATGACAGATGGCAGCAAGTTCTCATTAAATGACAAGATTAACAAGATTGTGACAGCACTTGGAAGGATCTAATTGTGATTGTGGCTCAATTCCCTGAGGACAAGATGGCACTTCTACAGGAGGGAGATGACGAGACCAGTACATTTAAGAGCCATGTTTATAAAAAGAGGCCTGCCAAAACTAACAATGAAGCCCGAGACAGCAGTGAGGACCAGATAAAAGGGTACCAAAGTGGGCCCAGGGCCAAATAATACTGGAGAGAACAGTGGCCAGGTGGTTATCTAGGGTTGTGTGCCCTAGAAACGATAGACATTCAGACAGTGGCTTGTGGGGAGAGCTCCTGACCTATCAAATGTCAGGGAAGTCTTTATGTTTCTATGTTATTTCCTTTGGTTGTTTTCTATATTATTTCCTTTGGTTGCATTAGGATCATTTTCACTGTATTTTCTTCCTAGTTAGTTAGTCTATCACTGTTTTCCTCTTCCTTTACCGATAGAAGTTGTAACTAGCTATTTTATTGAAGTAATATCAGTAAGTTTCCCCGGTTCCATCAGGCTGCTACAAAAGAAGAGGAGTTAGCATAATTAATGGATAGTGAAAACTGAGTGCATTAAGAATTTTTAGGACAAATGACTTTCTAGTAGAACTGCACTCCACACGACTCATCTTTAGCCACAAAAGGGGGGCCAAAATTATACAGAAAATATTTTCTATTTTCATGAGCAGAACCCATCTGACAGTTCATTGAAGCAAATGCCAACCCAACCTTTCAAAATTCCAAGGATAATAAACTGATGCAAATATTATCAGCCAAATGCATAATACTAACCAGATAGAAAGTTCTAACAGAACAGAAGGTAATACCAATTCAATTCAAGTAAATAAGAAAAAAGTAAACCTACACTCAGAATTCGGTTACATTTAAGTCTTTTAGGTCAACAGATCATGTTCCGCTTGGACAATAGGTGTCAGTACCTGAAATGTTGGAGCTAAACCAGGGCTCCTGAAAAAGCGACCTCTTGTAACAGATTGGATCCCATCAATCTGTTGCAATTCTTGGATAAGAAATTCCACTTCAGACCACTGTACAAAATTGACCATATTCTTCTTTAGTAATACACTTACTGATGCTTCAGTGGATGCAAAATCCACATTCCGCCGTACAGTTATTTCCAGAATTAATTGGGATTGGGAGAAAATTTTATGCAGAATATGAGATAGAATACCATCTCAAAGTATAGGCACTTGGCCAGAAATAGCAAAATGGAACAAAATGCAGGTGCCAGCTATTAATTACTATTCCCAATAATCTCATGCAGTCAATTTTGTGGCCACACAAGCTCACCCTAAAAGAAACAATTAACATGTTCATTTGCATTCACCATGGACTACGGTACCAGGAAAAGCAACATGACAAGAGAAAAATGCTAAAAAAAAACATAACTCTCTTCATTCGCATCATAAATAAATACCTTGATGTTTAGCTAGAAAAATAGGTCTAATTAGTAGCACCCATTCCAGATAGGCAGTCCATAATTGTTAAATAGGAGCTTAGTTTCAAAATAAGAACATATATACATTATTTAACAAAATACATATCACAAAGAGCATAATTTCAAAATAAGAACATATATACACTATTTAACAAATACCAACACCAGCATTTAATTGATAATACACCAGCAATTATAGGTATTTCCTTCAGCGTCATTGATCTGATAGAGATGATTGCTCTTTTCTCATTTACAAATTTAATATTTTTACCTCCTCATCAGTTTGAGCTGCTTCCAATCTCTCATCCATGGGGTCATGGTCCCCAACTACAGATTTCAAGGACTTCAACAATGGATCAGGCTGCCATAGAAGGGAATGCATTTTGTTAATTGTAAAGGGTAAATAGATAGTGTTTTATGTATTGGCATGATTAGTGGATACGAGTATTAAATAATATTCATTATAAATAGCCAGAGGGCCGTGATGTGATTAACAGCTAATTTCATGGGATACAACTAATATAACCATTACGTATCTAGTTCAGTAAGTGCATATATACATAGACCTCTATAAATGATATTTCGAATCAATGAAATGAATGGATTAAACCCTCAAAAGTAAAGCTTCTGACAAACTCTGTAGTTTCACCCTAGTTTAAATTAAAAGCTTAAATGAAAACACACAAACATATATTACCATGATCTCCTTTAGTGACAAAAATATGCGTTCATGCACAAAGTCTAATTGATGAACTTTTGCCTCTACAACCTGGAAAACAACAAAAAATCTTAATAAGGATTATAGAAATCATAAATGATTAATTAGTTGCACCAATGTTAAGCAATCTGATAATTGATGGAAAAATCACAAAAGTTGTTCATGACATGCATCAATACTCTCCCTTTTCATCTATTACTGAAAAGTAATCTCAAATTTCCTAGTCTGAAAAATACCTGACCAATCTTAAAATATGATGCTGGGTCTAAAGTTGCATCCCATGATACTTCTGTCTGATGAATTAGTGCTGGAACTCCTTCGACCTACATTTGTATTTGATCAAACTTACAAACTTGTCACCTTCATGGACTTACATGAAAGGCACTCCAGGCCCTTCACTAAACATATGCCCAACAAGGCGCTTAAACTATTTTAGGTGACTAAGTATTAACTTCCCAACTGAGAATCAAATGCTTTTATATACCTCAACAAAAATGCCAAAGTAAGTTATTTTCTGGACGGTACATTTTACTATATCACCAACTTGAAGTCTAGCCTGCCATTAGAAACAGAAAAAAAAAGTTGAAGACCAGTTGGTGTCACATTCAATCAACAATATTGATACAAAGATTTTGCATCTCAGTGTGTGTCTGTGTTTTCACTACTTACCATAAGATTTCTCTTCTTCTCAACAAACTCTTCATTCTCTTTTGGTCTTAATGACAATATGAGCTTCCTTAGTTTCCTGTCCGCCAATACTACATTGACTTTAACTTTCTGCAATCATATCATAATATATATATATTAATATTAATAATATTCAAGCTTCACTTTTAAAGGAAAACTTCAGGACAGATTAGAAAATAGCACAAAAGTTTTGAATACTGGACCTGGCCAATAAATGATGACAAGAACATAATTTTATCTTGGTCATAAATCCTTAACAGATCTTCCAATTTCATATCCGGCGAAATTTTCTCTTCAACTATATTATCAATCTTCATGTGTTGAGGAGAATCACGAGGAAAATACTTGTTTTCAGCATCATAATTTGCAATAATGCCTAAGTTTTGCTTGTAGATTGATGGATCCAAGCCCTTTCGTCTTAACCAAGACTCAAAAGCAAAGAACTTCCACTTGGCAGCAAGATTACGATATGGCAGAAATCCTACCAAGGAACCAAAAGACGCCTGTAAAATGTTTTAATTAGGTTCAGAAGAGATATATTGAGAAAAGGCCATTAAAAACAGAGTGGAAGCCCATCATACTGCCCTGTAAGTACTTACAACAAAACCTCTGGTACTACAGCTTATTAGTTCCACATCTGACCTATCTCCAGTCCTAACCAAATCTTCAGCCCTGGTCCAATCAGTATCTTCATTTTCCTTTAGAAATGAGAGCAAAAGTTATCACCAAGCATTTGCAGATACATGACAATTAAATAGTAGATTAATCACTTATGGAACATGAACAGTCTAACCTGAAAGTTTTTCATAGCTATGAGATTTTCTAATTCAACAGTTCTGTTGTAATCTCCAGGATTCTCAAAACCAATCGCTTCTCCAGGAGATTTTGAAGTTTGTTTCACAGACCGGTCTAATCTACAAGACAAATACATGAAATCTGACAAGAATTGCCACTATACAATGACATCATGTAACAGTAAAAGAAATCCCAGACCTTGTTGGTTTTCCCTGCAGTGCAGCCTCAACAGGCAACTTGACACTATAATCAGCTGAATTTAAATCTGACTGTTGATTGGAATCAGTTTGCTCTTGATGAGACTCCAAATGTCTCTGCTTGTGTTGCTTCAACCCCTAAATGACCGAACATTTAAAAGTGTGTGTGTATATATATATATATATTCTAGCCATGCATAATTAACTTCTCTATGGCAATGAAAATAAATACCTACATCATCAATGACGCTCACTTCTCCAAACCCCTCACTTTCTCTTTTGCCAGTTGCTTTGTCTGGACGTTCCAGCAAAGTCAAGTTTCCAGTTTTATCATCTAACTCTTCTTTTCTCATCTGCATATCATTACCATTGTTCATTTGGGAATTTGCATGATCAGAAGGCTCTTGCTTCTGATCAGTCCCCTTTGCAATTGATGGCTCAGGCTTCCTCAATAGGGTCATATCAGCTGGTTCTTCTTTCATCACCTTCAAATCATTATCATTGGTCATTTGGGCATTCACAGGAGCAGAAGACTCTTGAGTCTGATCAGTCTCCTTCGTGAATGATGGTTCAGGCTTCCTCAATAGTGTCATGTCACTAAACTTGTCCTTTGATTGCCCATTCCACATTTTTAGAGACAAATTTGGTTTTATTCTCAACTTTGATGAAATGTCTTCATTGCCATCCTCATTATGCACGGTTGGCTTTCTTAAGATGACATTTGGCATGCTACTTTTTGTTACATTCACTGTCTTACTTGCTGGTTTGGTTCGTTTCTTAATCTCCAATGAGGCTTTGTCATCATCAGATTTGAATTTTGTTCCTTTAACAGGAACAGGTCGTACTAAACCCAAATCATCTAACGAACTTGAAGATTTCCTCTTAGACCCCTCAAATGGAACTTCCCCTACCTCAATAAGTTTACCCTTATTCTTATAAAAGGATTTCTCAATATCAAGATAAGAAGCTTCAGGGTTTGCCTTTCTTCCCATTATCTGAAGCACCATATATAATCATAAATGAAAGAGTTATAAGTGCACACATACTGGATCATTGAACGCCATAGTTACCAGACTAATTCAAGCATTCGAATGTACATTAACCACATCAAGTTATGTGAAACAAAGTAATTTTAGAAAATTTAGAAGAAAAAATTGCCAACATAAAAGCAGAGCTTATATTTATTCCTTCAGCCTCTTTACCAATTTTGGTCAGCATCACCTCTTCTATGAGACCAAAAATAAGAATGTCCGCATGGATGGCCTAAGTATGCGACCAATCTTACTCATGTTTTGCATCTTTGACACTTATATCAGACTCAGACATGCATTAAATTACATTTAAACACTATTATTCCAATATTTGAACTGTGTTATGTTGGCTCCTAAGATTATACTATGTAATGAAGGGACAAAAACTGTAGAAGAAAAGAAACGTAAGAGACCTTGGCTAGGGTAAGCTTTGGGTGCTCGCCAATTTGAAAGAAACAAAGCTATTTTACCAACATCACTTCTTCTGTGGGACCAAATAAGAATGTCCGAACGGAAGATCCAATTATGCGACCAATATCAATCATGTCCAACATCTTTGACTCTTATATCAGATTCAGACACGCTTTAAATTACATTTAAACAGTATTATCGAAATATTCGAATTGTATTATGTTGGTATCCGTGGTGGTGCTCCTAAGACTACACTATGCAATGAAAGAGACAAAAACTGTAGAAAAAAGAAAGAAACACAAGAGACCTTGGCCAGCGTAAGCTTTGGGTCCTCGCCAATTAAGCGCCCGAACTTGAGTTCCATCTGGTCAAACCTGTCAAGCTTGGGGGCCTCATCCCGTGAGGCACAAAATATGAAGGCATTTGATATTTTATTGAAATAAAGGATTCTGATAGCACTTCTTCTCTTCGGTGAAATTGAAAGAAGGCTGGTTCGGCCGGTGAAGAAGGGTTTGCCGGAAATGGCTGTGGTGATGAGAGCAAGACCGTCCATTTTCCTTAGAGCTTGCTACTATTATTCTCATCACAGTTCACAAGGCAATAATGGAATTAGCCATTAGCCACTGTTCTTCTATATCGTGTGGGTTTTACTTTGATTGTGCTGCCAGGGGAAAAAGATGATGCTTAGAAATATGGTGGGGATAGATAAACGGCTAGCAAAAACAGGAAGAAAGTTGTTATCCTCCCCAGAGTAACGTGGCGGCATTTTATAACGTTTAGACTTCAGAGGGAGAATTTCCCCCACTCATTTAAATACGCCAATGCGGCTGAGAGTGGGGATCAAGCTTCGTCTAAACGTATGTGGTCTAGTTATAAATTACAAATTTAAATTTATCTTTTTATTAAATGAGTCACGTCAAAGTTTAAAAAAGCCAAGCTATATACTAGTACCCTATAAATTTATTTACTTATTTTAATTTAATACAATTTAATTAAATGTTAGATATAGATTTACCTATATTTATATAAGGGTGAAA
This sequence comes from Prosopis cineraria, assembly GCF_029017545.1. Lineage (NCBI taxonomy): Eukaryota > Viridiplantae > Streptophyta > Magnoliopsida > Fabales > Fabaceae > Prosopis > Prosopis cineraria. The sequence goes on from NW_026556772.1 coordinate 23,808, forward strand.
ATAATATTTACTTATATTTATAATAACTACTTTTTATCAGGGTTTTAAAAACCGGACCGAACCGGCCGGTTCAACCGGTTGAACCAGGAACCGGCTCCTGGTCCGGTTCGGTTGACTCCTAAAAACCGGTCAGCAGAGAACCGGTCAAAAACCGATAAAATCGGACAAAAATTGGATCGGTTCTCATGAAAAAACCGGATAAAATTTAAAAAAAAATAAAAATAATAAATTAAAATTAAAATTAAAATACATCTTTCTTGATATTTAAATGAAAAGATTCAGTTATAATTAATATTAATTATGTATTTATTAATAAAAAATTATATTATCAAGCATCTATAATATATTTTTGAAAAAAAATGCATATTTAAATGTATTTTTATTTAATTATGATACATAAATTAAAAATATATTAATTTAATATCAACCGGTTCGACCCCGGTTCGACCACGGTTCGATCAATAAACCGTGAATCAGTGCCTCGTCCGGTTCAATGACCAGTCCAATTTTTAAAACCTTGCTTTTTATTACCCCGCATGATGTAGAGAGATTATAAGTAATAACTTATTAAATTAAGAAGAAATTATTTTTTATATAAAAGGAAGATTTAAAAAAATAATGAAACTAAAATTATCTACAGAAAACAACCAAAAAATAAAAACTTGTCGGAGGCATGAGTATAGCAATAGCCATACACATACTAACCCATAATATTATAAGTGGATGCAATTAAAACTTGTGAAGTAAATATGCTTAAGCTGCTAACCCAAAAAGAAAAAAAGAAAAAAAGAAAATTGGAACATCTATATTCCCATAATAACTTACATTCCTGTCTCTCATCAAATTAACTACTATAGACAGATTAGACAACTATATATGTGTTGAAGATATGCTTTGCACAAACAATTATTATTAGATTATATTCGTCTCGATTATTATTCATAATTTCTACATTTGTAATTCATGTGATTTATACTATCAATACAATGAAAAAGGATTAGCGCATTGTAATCAGGGTGATTCATGATTGAAAATTAACAGGAAGAAATACATCAAAGAATCTAATAGTGTTGAATTAGTTTTTGAGGACAATGGAGTAAGTGTTTGTATCTTTTGTATTTCTTTTTTATAATTTGAATCTTATCAATTACATCAAATATATGATATTTATTCAATCTATAGGACAACATTGCTATAGGGTGACTAAATCTCTGCAATCATTTGAGAACCTTTTGCGAGACATTTTGGAGATAGGTTGCATCCCTTTAAAATATATAAAATTTTAAAATTTGGGGGCTCTCAGTGTTCCTGATTATATAGGATAACAGATCATCCCTTTAAAATATATAAAATTTTAAAATTTGGGGGCTCTTAGTGTTCCTGATTATATAGAATAACAGATCATCCTTATAAGATTAGCTTTCATGTTTTCTACCTTTATGAAGTTGCATTTTGAGACTGGTTCCATCTGTCGTTTGGGTTTAATTTTGTTAATATTCCAAAACTTGCAAATAGGGAGGCAACAAATGATAATTACTTAGTTGGTATGTATTTGAATTTTTTGAATTTTTTTTTCAAAAATAATAAAGTATTTATTTAATATCTATAGATATCCTATCAAATAAAATAAATAGGTCCAAAAGAATTATTTATTCTTTTGGACCTATTTATTTGATAGGTTCAGAGTATGAAGTTAGGTTCCAGATAATTTATCATTTTTATATATTTTTATTTTATTTTAACTAGATTTATCTATTTGAAATTCAAATTGAACAATTTAAAATGGAGTAAGCAGATTATTTTATATTTTCATACAATAATAAAATTAAATTTTGGTTATATTTTGACCAATCCAACTTGAAAAATAACCTAATAAAATGTATAGATCTATCTATTTGAAATTCAAATCATTATTTTGTTATGAGACAATTATATAATATCTTCATATTTATAACATTTTCTCTCATTTACTTAGTTATTTACTTTATACAATCAATAAATTAGGATTTTAATAAAATACAAAAGGATATTGTACATGTAATATCCTCCTCCTTTTAATCCCATAATTAAATTCAAGTTCCAAGTAATTAGGAAATAGGATTATAATAATCATCAAAATATAAAATTTTTATTGGTTAATAAAATGGGGACCCCAAGTTTATAATACTAAAATCATTTTCAAGTCTTACGATAAGACACATCAAATTCACAATGATGCGAAAGTAAGGAATCATTGCATAAGTGAGTGCATTTATTTAAGAATTTAAAATAAGAGAAATTTTGAAAAATTTTGAGGTGTGTGCCGCAGCTCGTTGAAGATGCATCGCGGCATGTTCGCCTTTGTGACATGCGCCACGACTTGTGACACCATGAGCCACGGCGCAATAGCACAAATTTTGACAGTGAATTTTGATGTTAATTTTGATAGCATTAGGGCTAACTTCCGACACATCCCAAGTCTCCATCTGACATCCAAATGATACAAACTAGGTGTCTACAGAAAGCTATTTTCGAGCTCTAACTAATGGCATTGGTTCAAACTCAAATTCTTCTTAAAATAAAAATTGGACACCCTTTTAAAACTTACATTTTTACTATAGATTTCACAATTCCAAGTGTCCAAACCAAAAACCAAGGACTAATAGCCACCAACACTAATATAACCAAATACAAATCATCAAGACTAACTCATGCAATGCACCATAATACAAGGAATATTTTTAAATAAAATTTCCATTACTCAACCCCTTAAACTCAAAAACATAGAAAATGGGAGTTTACCACAATTTTCATCAAGTTCTCCCAAATCATCACATAATATTCTCTAACCTCATTTGCATTAGTATTTTGGCCCTATCACCATAACACATAATAATCAACTCTCTCCCTAGGGCCTAAAATACCCTTACAATTTACATTTCACATAATGCAAGTAAGTAACAAAAGAGAAATCCTAGTTGGCAAATGAAATTGTCATACACATAAGTTTACCCAAAATAAAGAGGCCTATTACAAAGGGATTGCAATCCTAAGCCTCTGGGTGTTTTTCCTCCGTCCACACCTCTTGAATTATTCCCTGTAATAATGAAGATAATGCAGTGAGTACAACTACTCAGTAACCAAGGTCCAACTAACCCATACTAATGCATGTCAATTAGTTTAAATGCAAGTGGCAGTTAATATTAATACTTTAACACCCATGTGTAACAATTGAAATTAGATATTCATAATTCAGCTTACATAACAGCATTTACTTGGGAAACAATGCTTTTAACACTTTTTATATGAAGAGAGTTAGTCACACAAATCATTAACAAATATATTGGTAGAAATTAAGACTTAACTCAAGATATCATCATTATGGACTCAATATAGACATCAAGTGCCTTTACTTATTATATATATGATCACACCTCCCCTATATTCTCTTTATTCTTCTGACACAAAACTATGGGCTATAACTCAAGGGGATAGTCTATATTCTTTGACTTCCTTAGTCTAAAACACTTGTGAGGGGATTACCCAACCAAGGCATACCCAACTTACTTATGGATCACAGTTTTCTCCATTTCTCACACTATAGGGTGTCATACACCCTAGACTAGCCTCTTCATTGAATCGGCGGATGGCTAGTTAGGTTTGAGTCTCTCGTTGAACTAGTGGGACAATCCCTCATTGAACAAGTGGGACAATATGGATAGAATCAATCCAAGCAAACTATCACACGGATGGGCTTTATCATGTGGATTTTATCATTTACTTTGTTTCCTAGGCGAACTCCTGCCTCTCAAGATCATGCCATGCAAATTTATGCCATAACTCACACATATATAGTTCATAGAACTTCACATATCAATTTTCATTGAATTTTGTCATTACACAATCATTAAACTTCTCAATCACATTTCATGGAACTTCACATATCAATTTTTATTAAACTTCGTCATTACACAATCATCGAACTTCTTAATCACATTTCAAGAAACTTCAAAACAAATAAGTCGTTGAACTCCAACTTCACAATCATTGTACTTCACACTTTCAAATCATTGAACTCTACTATTTTAAAACATCATTAAAATTCTCTTGAACAAAGATTCATATTACTTCTCAATTTGCAAAATCATTGAACTCCTAATAAACATTAATACGAAAATCTACTACTATTGTTCTCAAGGACATTTTACATCACAAGGCATAAAACTCACAAATTGGATCTAGTGGATTTCCTAACAAAATAAGCCATACTTGCATTTCTTTTTATTTTACACATTTAAATGATAAATCATAAATCAATAAACTAATAAACACAAAAAAGTATAAGATAGAATTCCCCTAGTTACCTCAAACTTTTGAGAGGTCAAAGGTTTCACCCCTCAACTACTCACTCCCGAAACTTCCAAGAAGCTTGAATGGTGCCAATGGTAGTTAAACTACAAGCATTTATCATGCAAAACATCAATATCCATTTTGAGCGATTTTCCACTAACATTTCATCATTTCTTAATACTCAAGATTTATTCTTGACTCATGTGAAATACCCATAAGGTTTTTTTAACTTTCTTTAACTCTCATTAATAACACTGAGCTCTTAAATGGATATTAATGAAACCACATTATTTTCAACTACCAAATTTATGAGAATTTTGGACATTTAATGTCCTCCAACCACCAATCATCATAAAACCATAAATACCAAGTTTACTTAGCTCAATCCACTCTCATTAACTCTATTTAGATCAATGGATTCGGAGCCATAATTTTATGGACCGAAAATCACCATTAACAATCAAACCCTAACCTTTATCATCAAAAAATGGAAGAAGAGAGGAAGATTTAAGCAAGGAAGCTTACCTTTGTGTTTATTCAAGCCCTAGCTTAGCTCTTTCGTCACTCTCTCGGTTTCCTTTATTTTCTTTTCTCTTCTACTTCAGGTTCGTGACTTAATAATGCAAAATTTAGCCATGCGTTGTGGCGCATGGTATAGAGAGCCTCTTTCAGGCATGTTGTCACGCATGCACCATGGTGGACCAACCACAAGCCACAGCGCGTGGCATAGAATCACTTCTTTCATAAATTCTTCCTCTTTCATTCCTAAGTGACCCGATTCTCCTTCGGACCTACGTTTAGAACTGAAATTAAGACCAACACGCTTGTTAGGCCTCTCTGGCCACACACCTCACAATTCCACTTAATTAGTCTATTTAACTTATTTAATCTTGATTTAAAGTTGAGGATGTTACAATACAATTATAATAAATACAAAGATAAATATTAAAATTATTTTTAAAATCTAAATTTTAATTTTAATTAATTAATATTTTTTAGAAACTTTAAATTTTGTTCTTTTTGACAATATAATATACTTGCTCCATTCAAAAATGTAAAGCATTTTTTAAGAAGTTGGATATTAAAAAATGTACGACACTTTTAGTCTTCGATGTTAATGATTGCTTTTTTTTCAAAAATACCCCTATTGATGAATGACTTTATATTATTGTAAGATGTTTAATAGGATAAGTATGAAAAGATAGAGTTTATTTAAAAGTAGGTAAATATTTTATTGAGTGAGAATTCAATTAAAAATGCTTTATATTTTTTGAACGGAGTGAGAGTATTTTTAAATTTGTATTCTTGATGATAAATTTATAAATATAATTTAATTATTTTTATCATCTTTTTCAATGTATTTTCAATTTAATTTTTTTATTTATTTTAATCATGATTTTTATTTTAAAATTAAATTTTTACTTTTGAAATCATTTTATTATGATATATTTTAATAATGAAATTTATTATCTTTATAATATAATATATAAGATCAATATTTTTTTATTTAATATTTTTATTTTAAGGATGCATATTATATGATTTTTTTTTAACCAAAACAGTTTTTGGATGCAAATTTATCATTCATATCAAAATAAAAAATAGTTTCAGAAAAATTTAATATATGTTAAATTACAACTAATCAATTTTAAATCATAATAAAATTTTTAGTCAAAAATAATTTCTATCAAAATATTTTAACATTATATTTTACATTTTTGGATGATAAAAAATTAGGACTTGTATCACTTATATATATTTTTGTGGTTTGTATGTATTTTTGATTATACATCAAAGGTTATCATTATCTTTTATATATTTAATTAATTTACTTTATAATCTATATATGCATAGTATAATCAATTTTTTTTATTTTTTTTAAAAACTATACAGGCTTTCAAGCTTAGCCCTAATCTTATCAATAAAGTGTGGGTTTAAGAAAATGAGTTTATGAACTTGAGATCTTAAAGGCTAGGCTTATAATAATATTTTAAAAAGTTTTGTCCAAACCTATTTACAAACTAACAATACATTTTAAATATTATTTTATTAATATTATTATAATTTTAATTTTTGTTTAATTGTATAATTTTAAACAGTGAGGGCAACATTGCTCTTTTGAGAATATTGTAGGGGAAAAATTGTATCTTAACTTATGAAAAGTGGGTCCCACTAGCTACAGTAATGGACGTTTTAATGATAGGGCAACATTATTCCGATTTAATTAGTTTAGGGGTAACATTACTTTGATAAATAATTTAGGGGCAACATTGCTCCTTTGATAATAGTTTAATGGGCGAATTTCACATTAACCCTTGATTATTTTATGGAGTTATTAATGGTACATGTCTTATAGTTACAGGAGCTAGAAAATATTATTAACGCTTGAAAAATGTTGGATCAATTACAAGGACGAACATATATATACCATGTGTTGCTATATGTCCATCTAATTTAAGGTTGTCAACTTACATTTACTATGAAAAGGAGGAAGTTTCCTATTATATTGGCCTTTGTCATTTATAAAAATGTCTTTGATAATTTGATCTAAATAATTATAAATTTAAATTTTTGTTAATTTACTTTCCATCGCATCCGTTTACACAATATTGATTTAGTTTTTTACATTGCTTTACTTTGATATATATATATATATATATTTAATATTAATGATTATAATACACAATCCCATTACATATAGATGATTATATGGATAAAATATATACTATAAATTATTCTTTTGGAACTATGCATAAAAATTGTACTATAAAACCCGTGCATAGCATGAGTACTTTACTAGTTACTATTATAGACGAATTAGATGACTATATTTGTGTTGAAGATATGCTTTGCACAAAACTTGCTATTAGATTATATGTTTATTATCAAACTTTTCAATAAAAACTTACCATTTTGTTCATAATTATCATTTACTACCGGTGCAATGTCCTAGAAGAATAGACTTACATGATAGTCAATATCGTGTTTTGATGTCAATTAAAATTACATAATGATTCACAATCACTATAACTATCAATATTCCCATAATAAATTAAAGAGAGGTCACTTTAGAGGAGAAAAAATGAAAAATGAAAACTACGATATCTTTACTTTTACATTTAGGATTAAGTAGGGTTTTAGAACATTGCCTAATAAGATAGGAGAAAACCTCCATAAAAAAATTAGTAAAGTGATGTATTTCAATATTGGTAAGAGCTACAAATATAGAAGTTATGATAATACCTAGAAAGTCAATATAATACCTCATGTTGAGGTATTAGTTTTAAATGAAAACATCACATTTCTTTTCAACATTAAAAT
>NW_026556773.1:0-31433 GCF_029017545.1 Prosopis cineraria
AACATTTTGGTGAAAGTCTCCACATATTCACCACCTTTACATATACATATTCATATATAACACAATCTTAGCTCATAAATCACATTTCACACTTATCACACTTTATCACCCACATTGGCAAAGATTCACCAAAATCATCACAAATCATATCAAGACATGTATATGAATCCTATGGCAACTTAATTCTTAAAGTTGACAACCAAAACAAATTCATTACACAAGTTCTTTGGTCACATGACAGTAGTACTACTATGTCGATCCTTAGTCTTTCCCTCTAGCCCTCCTCACTATCAGAACCTATAAAAACGTAATCATAAGGTGAGATAATAATTTAGTAATAGAATAACTCTCTACTATTAATGAACATGCATAACTATACAAAGCAAGCTTCTATACAATTACATAAGTACATCCACATAAACATGTTCCATTTTTACTAAAAAACCTTTTTCACTATAATCATTTTCTCTAGGAATTATTTACACTAACATGATCATCTACCATTCAAACTTCTATACACCCCCAACTATAAAACCATAGGCTCTATTAGGCTAATCACACACTTATTAACTCGATCACACCTTCAGTGGTAGAATCATCCAGCCAAAGGTATTTTGTCTCACTTCTCGACTATAGTTTTCCTCTATCACCTACTTGATTGGGGCATCATTACTTCAACATTGCATCACACATATGCTCAGGAGCCTAAATCTCAAATACTACACTCATATGAGGACTCAATAGAAAAAAATCTAACACCACACCTTACTAGGTATTCAGAGATGAAATTCTTGAACACTGCATCCCATTAGGTACTCAAGAGACTGTATGCCATATGGACTTTTATTACTCCTCCCCATGGATGAATTCCCACCCCCTATCATGATCATGATCATATACAAACCAGATATTTGTATTTCGATCCATTTATATATACTTAATCATATATTTTTATAAATTCATTTCCTTAAAACCATTTTCACTAGTTTCACAAACATGCATAGCTTTAAAACAATTTCAAGTAGTAAAATAATTACTCACAAATTGTTAAGCTATATGATTAGAGTAAGTTATTTGATTACTTCAACCTTTCTGTCACAAAAAAAGTTACCCATGGACTTCCTCAATCGTTTAATGTCTCCACATACTTCCTTTACCCCAAGGCACACTCGTAATATGAAAATCTACACAATTTAGAACTTATTAGTCAATTACAAATTGACCTCAAGTACTAACTATCACTTAATTACACTTAACCACCTATTTCCTTTCACTTAATAAATTTAAATCTCAAGTACCCTACTTAACTCTACTATCACTTCTACAATTTCCAATGTACTTTATCCCAATCTTCACCCCCTTTTTCTCTTGTTAATTTAAGGCTATTTCAAGCCTATTACTTTAAAGCTTTATCATTAACTTCCTAGCTAATTGCAAAATCTTAGTTTGATTTTTGAGAATCTTTGTATTACCAAAGGGTAAGAAATAAACCCTTCAAAACTTCTTAATTCAATTTCTCTATTATTTAAACTAAGAGAAATTGGTGTAGAATCAAAACTAAAGGTGGTACAAAACTTACTGGACAAATAACTGATCAAAAGCATCTCTTGAGGCTCTAAAATTTGATGACCTAGCAGATCCTCCCTCTTTCTCCTTTTCATATTCCTCAGCCCCTTCCTCTCTAAAAACCATGAGCTAACCATGTCATATGAAGCAAGTTTCAATGCCATGTGCTGCAGTGCATGCTACATGTATGTCACAACGTGTGGCACAGTAAAGGAAACTCTCACTACGCTCACATGTTTTGCTATATTCTACTCATTCAATATCCTAACAAGTCAAAACATCAACTTACCATCTAAAATTCTAATCAGACACTAATTTATTAATTTATCTCTAATTAGTAATTAATTTCAAATTAAAAATTTAGGATGTTACAATTAACAACGTCACTTTTTTAAAAAGAGAAATGTGGTTTCTCTTTTTTAACAAGAAACAGTGTCGCTTTTCTGATACAAAGTGACTTTGTTTATGAGAAAACAAGTCACTTTTTTTCTAAAAAGGGACAAGGTTTCTTAAGAAACCACATCTCTCTTATGCTAAAGAGGGACTTGGTTTCTGAGAAAACAAGTCACTTTTCTACTAAAACGCGACTTAGTACAATACACCAAAAATAATCGATAGGGCTTTCCCTTAAAAATGAGTCATTTCCAAATTTCGACAAAACTAAATTAAATAATTTAACTAGTCCAAATAGTCAAATATCAAATTTAGGCATAAATGAAAACAATATACTATTAAAAAAATTCAATAGAGTTTTCCCTTAAAAATGGGACCTCTCCAAATTTGAATAACAATAAATTAAATACTTTAACCAATCCAATTAATCAAATATCAAATGTAAGCATAAATAAAAACAATATACTATCAAAAAAAAGTTCAATAGCCATGTACCATAAAAAATCTTAAAAATAGTTGCTTCATAACTAATAAATTTTCTTGAACTATTTCTCCATGAACATGTCTTCAAATAAAAGTCAGGAGCTTGTGCTACATTCCTTGCAAATTATAACCCATTGCAACTCTATCATTTTGAAATATGCATGACAATTCCTCTTCCTCAATTATCCATAAATCAATTAAATAATAAAAAAATTAAAATCACAAAGTGATAATCAAACATACCATAAGACAAAAAAAAAATAATTTTAGGTACAAATAGTTCAATGCACAAATAGAGTAGTGACAAAATAATACATAGATATCTAATGTTAAAACTTTCTGTGCTAGTTTCCCACTCTAAAATTGATATGGTTATGATTTAATGTTATTAATTTATTTAAATTTTAAATTACTTTGGCTTTTATAGAGGACAATCAGTATATTTTTTATTCATGTATAATACTTAAAATATTTATTGTAATGGCTACCTATTTTTTGGTTATAATGTCACATTCTATTTTAATGTCTGGTTATATTTCTCTACAATGGTAAGAAGTTACATTTACAATTTTCTCTAATTCTTTGATCAATTGCTCTTCATCATGTGAATATTTTGATCATGTAGGAGAACTATTGGCCTTATAAGGTGTGCAAAAGGTGGTTGGATAGCAGAAGATGTAAGTGTCTAGACACAATTTCTCCTTTTTTCTCATTTTTTAGTTAGATGTAGCTAATGAAGAAGGAAACTTAGCTTAGTTGATTAATTTCTATTAATATTCTTGTATATCTTAAAAACCATCAAAACTTTTTGTGGTTTCATGTTGTGGTATCTTAAGAGTGCTAGATATGTTAATTGTTTTTTATATCCTCATGTCTTTTCTAATTTTATATTCTGTTGTTTTAAATTGTTCTTAATGTGTTCTTTATCTCGCTATAGGATGAGACATGAAGGAATGTTGTTGCAATTTTAAGGAAGAGAATTGGAAGGAAATAGGTAATTTTATTTGCTTTTAAGGCCTTTGGTTCAAAAATTGGTGTGATCCTTATGTGTGATTTACCTCATATGGTGGATATACATATCTTTTAGGAAAATGAGTCTAGTTAGATCTAGGAATTTTGAACATGAGACACGATAAAGTTTGGATAGTTGATATATAATTAAAGTGTCATATAGGATTGCATTGTGTCTAATATGAGTGACCAACATGCATTGGGCACAAACAGGGCTTCTTTTTTTTTTTTTTACATGTCTATGCATTATAGGTTTAGACAAATGTATATTTGAAATTACCTCAAATGCTTGTAAAGAAAATTTTAACTATATACTACTTGATTTATTACTGTTGATGGTTTTGATCAAGTGGATACAATAAGTTTCCAAAGTGAAATAAGAGAAGTATATAATTCATGAGAAGTGAGAAAGAAACCTATAAAATATGTTTTATTAGATATACATTTCTTTCCTCTTTATTGTTTGGTCACAATATATACAGAAACGAGAGGTGTTGTGTTTGTGCAAATAACAACAATTAGCTTGTAGGTTATAGTATACACAACACATTCAGTACTAGGTGTTTACTATAAAAGAATTGTAATTAGTTTCATGGCATACTTAAATTTTTGAATGTAGCTGAGTTTTAACTTGATAAAGGGGAAGTGAAACGTCTCCATAGATGGCAAAAAGTCTCTAATTTAGAACTTGTTAAAGGGCTATGAACTCAAGAGGTTGAATCATATTTCTTTTTATGGGCCATTTTCTCTACAATTTTATTTCAAGAAAGTTGATAATGCTACCACAAAGAAAGACGACAATGATGCATTTACCACTACTGTCAAGTAGTTAAAGTTCATCCTTTTTATTTATTTATTGTAAGCCAATAGCACTTTGCCTCCTGTGCATGAACTAGGAGGAAGATTTGATGAGTTTGTTTCTCATACTTTACTTGTATTTTTTAGGCTTTACTTGCTTTATGCCTTTTTGTGTTTGAATTATAGGATATAATCATAGGGTGCTTTTTTTTGGTTTTCTTTTGTTGATTTTGACTATTGGTAGTTATATATTGATTTTTATTAATAGAATAACTTTATATATACTAAAGATGATAATTTTGTTGTAGTTACTAATGGTGAATTTAAGTTATTATAAGATATATAAAAAATTATGTAATGATTAAAAAATAAGGGTAGTTCTTTTGGATTGGAGTGATTTGATTTACTTTTAAATCACCTCCAATCCAAAAAAATGTCTCCATTTTTTAAATATTATTTTCTAAACCAATATAAGTTATAATCGATTTAGGTATGTATGATATCTAAACTAGTTCTATCCACAACTAGTTTATATGATATCATAACCGGTTTAGAAATAAAATTTTTTAGGAAAAAATTTAAAATTTCTTACTTAGCCTTTATGTAAACCATTTTTAAAACTGGTTTAGAATAAATATATTCTAAACCAATTGTATAATAGATAGATATGCTTTATATATCTAAACCAGTTATAAAACTAATTTAGATAATCATTTTTGATCAATTTAGATATATTTTTTTTGTACTAGTGAATATTGCCCTAGTGCAAGCTTCCACCCTCTCACAATATGATCATGTCAAACAATATAGAACAAGTCATTGTGCATACTTGATTTCTTACAATCCATACAAGGAATTTCATATAATTTATAATTTAGTGATCAACTCATACAACAACTTCTTTAAAAACCATTTTTACAAGAATATATATCTTTATAGTCCATTTCAAAATTATTCTCACTTTACATAATTTTCTAAAACCATAAGTATGCTTTTCAGTGCATAACACATACACATGTGTGTGTATCAAAACAACACTATTGAAGTTAACAAAACCATAAACAATCCAAACAAGCGAGCAAAAGGATTAGATCATCTAATTACCTCAACTTTTTGTTACTAAAAGGGTTAACTGTGAAATTTATACACTCCTCTAACTTTCACTTACTAAAAGAATATCTAAGCAATAACAATCTATATAATTAAACACTAATCAACTTCAAACTCTAACATACACACTTTCTAACTATAATTAGCTACCTACAACCTTTAACTTTTATCATTGGCATAACCAAACCTTAATAACCTTTCATTAGCTCTATTTAGCTTTCATAAAGTTAAACAATACTAGTTTATAATTTACATTACTCCCAATCATCAAATTTAAGGCTAGGATTCATCTAAACCCGAGAGCCCAACTTTAAAATGTCATAAAATCACTAATTATAAGCATAGAAACATAAATTAACTCCCAAAAACTTTATTTAAGTCAATAAATTCATTCAAAACACTCCCTTTATAGAGACCATTCCTCCAACAACCTAAACACAAGCTTAAAAATGTGCACAAGAGGAGAAAAAGTGTATATACCTTACCAAGATCATTTCTATCTCCAAACACTTCCAAGAAGCTAAGATTTGCAAACCCTAGTAGAGCTCCTCAAGTCTCCTTCTTGTTTGTTAAGGTAGATAGCACAAGATCTACTTCCATAATGGGTCTTGATCTTGCGCTTGGTTGTCCCAATACCTATTCTAGTGCAATTCTAAGATTGCCCAATATTCTAATAAGTCCATTAGTAATCCAAAAAAGTCAATTAACTTTATTGATTCACCAATTTACATAATTAACCTCAATTAATTTTATAAATCTCATATTAAATCTTTTGGGATGTTACATTACCCTCACTTGTTTCAATATGTATGTTTTATGTTGGTTTATTTGAATTTTAGGAACAAAATTCTTGAAAGGAGAAAAGAGTTGTATCACGCCCAAATCATGACTTTTTTGAATAAGGAAGGTCGACTTATATAGGAAAAATGGGAGTCACCACTACTGTTTTTAGGAAAATTTAAAAAACTGATAATGGAAAAGGATAGTCTGCAAAAAGGTTTGAGAGTTGATTGTATATGAAGAAAGTATTAGACACCCTACAACACCCGTTCACAAAAATGGTTATCCTAAGTTGATTGTAAAAAATTAATTAGCCTTTTAATAATATCTTAATTACCTTTTATTCTGCATGCAAAATGAAGATAAAAATAAATCAAAAAAATTACTTATTTACATGGGATAGCTTAACCTAAGATCAAAAGCCAAGGGCCTACCTATCCTATGATGAGGATCAAAGTTCACGTAGTTAGGATATTATTATTTAAGTTTTTTAAATTCTTTTAATTAATTTATTTTATGAAAGGATTCACATTTTGGGCTATATTATTATATTTATTTTTTTTGAATAAAAATTTCTTCAAGGAAGTACTTTTGGATAAAAGAAAAATAACCAATATTGGAACCTATAGTGATTTAGTATCACTCATAGTCTATTAATTGACACTTTAAGTGTACATGGTGATTTAGTCTCACTTATGACAAACTCTAAAGGAATTTTTAAAGTGAATTTTCTATAAAATAATTTAGTTATAAAATTTTAATCTAAAATTTGATACCTGGGATGAATTAGTATGATTCACGGTATCTCATTTGATATTTTTAGAGATTCATGGTGATTTAGTATCACTCAAGCATAACCTAAAATATGCTAAAAATTTTGTTATTTTTATTATTTTTTAATAATGCACAAGAGGGTAGATTTAACCAATATTGGAACTTATGGTGATTTAGCATTACTCACAGTCTACTAGTTGATACTCTAAGTGTACATGGTGATTTAGTATCACTAATGGCAAACCCTAAAATAATTTGTAAAGTGAATAATTCTATAAAATAATTGAATTATGAAATTTAAATGTAAAATTTGATATCTGCGATGACTTAGTATCATTCATGGCATCTCATTTAATATTTTTAAGGATCTACTATGATTTAGTATCATTAATAGCATGGCATGAAATGTGTTGATTAATCTTATCATTTCTAAAATAATAAACAAAGAGAAATTTCTTCATTTAACAATTGATATTATTTAATATCACTCACAATATAATAGTCATAGTGATTTAGTATCGCTCATGAAGAATTTGAATAGGGGTGAGCTTTTTATAAAATTATTTTATTTTAAAAAAAGAAAAATAAGTGAGATTGAATGACTATGAGCTTTATGATAATTTGATATTTTCAGAATATTCTAAAGAAATTTGTACAAACATATGGTATGGTTTTTTTAACCTCCTACGCACATGGTATCATTCTCTTGCATTATAGGATCCGTTTATATACGAGCTAGCAAAGGAACAATCAAATAGATAAAGATATTCAAATTCTCAATCCTAAAATCAGGATGTTATTCCAGGTGGGCTTATCTTCTATAGACACAAATTCAATTCAACAAATTGTACACATAATAACATCACCACCAATACATTAAGCAAGAGCCACCTCTACATAGCATCAGTGATTCGTGCATAGGAATATGGCCTAATGATTTTGAACAAGCAGTGTTGACGAGGATAAAAATCTCAATCTGAGGACTTCACATGCTTCCATTACTTGAAATAGTAAGCATATATTGGCAAAGCATTCTATAGAGTAAATTAAATAGCAAGTCTCCATAATACTAAGGTACCTTCTACTATACTTGAATGAACATCAACTATATGATCATCTGTTGTCGGCTTTTAACTCCTCCCTCTCAAACTTTGCCTTTCCCCCCAATGTCATGTTCGTCCTTTCCTTTCTCTTGCTCTCACTTTTATAGACCCAATTAGGGTTTTTCCCTCTTAATAATAGAATCATTCATAATCAAATCCCCATTTGACTTTTTTTCTATTATCTTAAATTTTCATTAAAACTTGATAGAAACGAAATTGAGGGGATTTGGGAGTCAATAAGAAAGGAAAAAATATTTTAAAATTATGAAGATATTATATTATTTTAATTTTGTAGTAAAAACCTATTCTTCTTTATTTATTTTATTTACTTAATTTTATTGTGATTTTTATTTGTTTTTAATTTATATTTGGAAGTCCAAATAAAATACAGTATTCACAAGTTGTAACATATTAGTAAATTGATCAAACAATCATGTTAATGATGTTTTAAATGACTAATGAACCTACCAAATTTTTGAACATCCTTACGACTGGGCTAGGAGTTGGATTGGGCTACTTTGGGCTCAAGAGGAGGTGCATAAATGTGAGTAAGGCTTTCTGTATCATCTGCCATGGTAGACATATGATGCAAAATATGATTAAATTAGCTCATGTTCAAGCTCAAGAAAGAGAACAAAAGCTGAACAAAAATGAAGGAGCTCACCATTCTCTACTAAGGTTTGACCTTCTTACTATTTGAGGAGCTTATTTGTGTCCTCAGTCATCTCTACAATAGTTTCTTACATAGGGATGTTTTGTCCAAGCCTATTGATTCTAATAGGATCAATAGGAGTTGTTTGAACTTTCTATTCCTAGGTTTAAAGTTTTTATAAGGCTATATGCATGGGTACTCAAATTTCAAAAAACCTAGATATCAAAGTAATGATTTGTTGATTGGTGAGAGTTATAAATTGTGTTCTTTAAGCTAATTGAAGTTAAATGAAGTTAAAGGATGATTATGTGCACATTGGCTATAAGAAAAAATGAGAATGGAATTTGAGTTGATTAGATTTGATTAAGTTAGATGGAAATGTGTTATAAGGAAGCTAATATTGATGGTGATTGTTGTTAATGTGTAGACAATCACATTGTGAACCTTTTGAGCTCGAATCTAAGCTCAAAGAACCAAGTGTTTAAGGAGTAACCTTTAGTAACTTGAATGTTTGAGGCAACTAGGAAAAATTTATCTGTTGATATATAAGATTTGTGAACTTGTAATGTACTTCTATATCTTAATGGATATGTTTTATGTTTTAGAAAATTATTATGCAAGTGTGGCTATTTGTGAAAATGACAAATTATGATGATGAATATTTGAATTTTATTGTGAATTCAAAATTTGATAATAAGAAAAGTTATATTAAATTTTGACATATGAATTATGGTGGCTTGAGCATGAAATTTATGGCATGATCATAGTGATGGGTGGGAGTTCATTTTAGAGGAGATTAGTGATTTAAATCCATGTGGTTAATACCAACACCATGGGTCATTCAGGTGTTTGGTCTGGATTAGGTATTCCTTAATATTATAACAGTCCTCACCCTACCCTCCTGGGGTCTTTTGAATTGAGCTTTAACACTCCTCACATAGCCCAAGCCAGATTTTCCTAAGGTGATACTTAGGTTATTCCTCACCCACCCTCATGGGAATCTTTTAAAACCTCCATAGACTCAAACCTCTAACCTCTACTACCTTAACCAAAGTAATTCTTGGGTTATTCCTCATCCCACTCTGACGGGGGTCTTTTGAAATTTCCCCAAACTCAAACATCCAACCTCTACCACCTTAATGAAGTTGAGGCTAAATCTGTTACTCAACGGTACCAAACTTAGCCTTAACTTCATTAAGGTGGTAGATGTTGAAGGTTTAAGTCTAGGGAGGTTCTAAAAGACCCTCATGAGGATGGGGTGAGGAATAATCCAAGTATCACCTTGGGAAAAGTTGGCTTCTGCTGTAGTGATGTGGGTTAGCCTAATCCAAAAGACCCCCAAGAAGGTAGGGTAAGGGCTATTTTATAAAAGGCCAAGTCCAGTACCATTGAGTCAGTTGGTATCAAACTTAACCTTAACTTCGTTAAAGTGGTAGAGGTTGGAGGTTCGAATCTGGAGAGGTTTTAGAAGACCCCTGTGAGAATGGATTGAGGAATAACCTAAGTACTACCTTGGGAAAAGCTGGCTTCTGCTGCCATGAAGTGGGTTGGCTCAGTCCAAAAGACTTCCGGAAGGGTGAGGTGAGGACTGTTATACATACCAACAATAATAACCCCCTTTGCATATATTTTTTTTAAAGAATAAAGCATCATTTTTGCATATAAAATAGCATATCTCATTTACCAAGTCATCAATGCTACAATACAAGCATAAAGAAGGAAATTTAGGTTCTTAGTTGCCTCGACCTTTTATGTTTACCAAAGGGTACTAGTAGAAAGTGACTACTCAAGCTCTCACTTGCTCTAATGATCTGGATAGCCAATTCTACATATCTAAATCATATATAGCGTCAGCATCTACTAAATTACTTAGTTTATAAAATACTCTTACTGTAATCTCTCCCAATATTCGCATGACATTAAAAGGGGTTAATATAATCACCACATCACCATATCACCTCATTGAAGTTAAAGAAAACATTAATTTTAAAATGCTTAGGAACCCAAGACTTCTTCCTAAAATCATTTGAAATTGATCACATACCAATTAATGTACAATAAAAATGAAAAGGACTACATTTACATACTTTAAAACACAAATCAAAGACAAACAATTATTCTCAACATAAGGACTGTGCACTATAGCATGTGCCACATGCGTTGCGACATGTGGTATATAGCCACGTGCTCTTTATTTGTGCGATGCTGCGGTATGGCCACCATGCCCCGTGGCACGCATGATATGTTTTTGCTATCATATGACAGTTCATTGATGCAAACTTTTGGCATATGCTATTTCCACTGATCGAAGTGATTTATACGCCTACATGAAACTTATTTTATAAGCTAACTAATGAGAAAACTTTAGACACGATCCAATGGTCTGATCTAAATTTGAATACTTGAGTGCAAAAAGTTACTTTTCTTAAACATTTCAAGCACCAAAGTATTCAAATTTCATACTTTATTTCATTAGACCATTTTAGGCCTAGAATTAAGTCTAAAAGGACCATTGGCGCCTAATAAACCAACAATATTAATAAACACACGCGCACACCCCCATACCCACACCCCCACACATACCCAACCACCTATCAAGATTTGGTCGTCAAATTACTTGTTTACACATAAGTAGGGCCTATATTTTACAAGAAAATACATTCATTTTTGACCAAATTGACTACACATTCACTACTAATCCATATGCACAAATTTTCATGCAAAACAATCTTGGCCCCAATTCACATTCACCACTTTTCACACAACTAGGCTAAGATAAATTTCATCTAGGATTGTATTTAAGAATGTTCTAGGATAATAAGAAAATGAATCCTAAGACTTTGAAGTTGAAATCCTGAAATTTTAAGACTCGAATTTATAAAAATAAAATAAAATATCTATAATTAAATTAAAATTTAGAATAATTTGATAGAGGCCCAAAGTTTGAATTTTTCTAAGCAAAAGTTTGGTTTTATTTGATTTTTAACTATGGGAAAAATTACCAAAGTTGACCCGGGCTTTTATGCAATAATAAAAAATGTTGGGCCCTTTCTTGTAATTTTCTCCAAAATTTTTATTCAGCAATTTAAAGACCAAAACTGATGCAGAAATGCAGAAACTGAATTGGAAAGGAAAGGAAAGGAAACGTACGAAAGGGAGAGAGGAAGAAGAGAAGAGAAAGGGAGGGAGTTAGGCTTGGATCTAGGAGTCTTTACGACCGTTGCAAGCTCGGCTACATGATAGGTAAACTTCCTACTTCAATTCTCTTCCCTTTCTCTTGATTTTCTTCAATTTTTGGAAGAAGATATTTTTGGATTTTGTTCTCAAAGGCTTTATTCTTGTAAACTTTTGTTTCTTTGGATCCTAGGGAGCATGTTTTGAGTTTCTATATAGTGATATAATGTTTTGAGTAGATAATTGGATGAAAAGAGGTGTTTTGGGCACAAAATAAACCTTAAGAAATTGGGTTTTTTCTCTTCAATGGTTTAAGCTTATTGATTTAGTTATAATTTTTTTATTTGAGCACAATAAGATTTAAATTAAGGTTTAGTTTTCATTATAAGGGCTAATGGTGAAAGTTGGTGACACTAAGTGAAGGTTTTTAATTGATAAAAAATTATATAAATTGGAAATTAGCCTAATGATGGCTAATAAATGGTTTTGGTGGTTAAGTGATACTATGTGAATGTTTGGTTTAATACATGGACTATTAGGGTGGATTATGACTCATTGACCCAAGTTGTGTGGTATGAGTTATGGTCTTCATTAATGCTATTTATCATGATAAGTGATGTGGATCACTTATATGTTGTAGAAAATTGTTGGTGGAACTTATTGAGAAGTAAGGAACAAGCCGAGCCCTATTTTGTACAAGGGGAACCCTTTTGGTACCAAAGGGTTGAGGTAACAGGGGAAATTTATATTTTTTATTACTTTGTTTTAGCTATTTTTGAATAAATATTACTAGCTATCATGCATTACATGTTTTAAAAGATTAAATGTGCTTTATAAGGGGTTATGGGGTACTAATTTGATTATAGTGCAAATATATTTTCTAATTATTTAATAACAATGTTTTTATGGAAACGAGATTTGTTTATATGTATTTTAATCAGAAGGAATAGAAGTTGCACTTAAGGAAGTGTAACTAAGTAAGGTACCTTAGATAGGCTAAGGAATCGTGTAAGGGAGATTTATAAATGTTATACTACCTTAGAGTGTTGAAGTGGTCAATACTTGGAAAAGGTAGACAAGAGTAAAAGGCATGATCTTAGTAGGAGTTCACCAATGAGAAGGTGTGGATTTTTAATATTTTATGGCATACTGTCAATACTCAGTATTGTCTTACGTATTGTGGGCTCAGTGCACTAAAATGGTTAGTGTATTAAGTATTCGACACCTCTCAATGGGGGAGGGAATCTGATATATGAAGTGTGAGGTTGAGTGCCTAGGCCAAGGTAGCCCTCACATGGAGAGTAAGTTAGGCTGGCTGTGGGAGGGAGTTAGCTTTGACTACTCAAGATTCACGTCGAAGGGGCATAAACGGTTCGGTGGATTAGATCATGCCTTAGATTATATTTTGTGCCTGTGGAGGTACAAGTGGGTATAAGGTTTACCTGTGAGTTAAAGAGTGTCAGGGGGCATTCTGTTGGTCATGAAAGGCCATACCGGCCTAGGTCATGCATTCATGCATTCTAAATGGCTAAATTATATACTATGTTGAATTTATTATTCGTTTATTTGATTATGGCTTACTTTGTAATAATCAATGTAGATTTTGCTGTTACTGAGACTGTGGTTATCTCACCCCTTTCTTTTTAATATTCTAGGTCCAGGCGAAGGATCCAGTGGTGGACGGGGAAAGGAGCAAAGCTAGGGGTTTGCTTGTGATTTGTAAAGAACTGCAACCCCTTTCTTTTGAGCAAATATATTATAATGTATTTAGGATTAGGGTGTCAATAGGATATGATTATGTATGTGTGTGTGAATATGTGTGGATTGTGTGCTTGTGTATGAATTTTTGTCTGTTTGCAGACTTATGGCTAGGAAACTTGGTTATGGTGTGTGATTTTAATGAATTTACTTAGTAGACCAAGTTTCTATTACAAGCAAATATTTATTTTGATATATATGTGATTTTATAAGCAAATGCAAAGTGGTTGCATTGCAAATGATGTGCTATGGGCAAACATACACCTTGAATAGAGAGAGTGGGTGCGTGGGCCCCACAAGGAGCTTTGAGCCAAGTGAAAATGTTTAGCATATGTATTTATATAAATACATGGTATTTAGATCGATTTGTGAACACTCTTGTATGATTTGTGCATTTTGGGGGTTTAGGGTCCATTTTGGGAAATGGCACCCGGATGGTCAAATTTTGATGTATGAGGGTTTTCCATCATTTGAATGTTCTATCAGGTGTTTTTAGTCTTATTTGACGTGTCCAAAGTGTTCCCACAGGTTTGTGACCATTAGATGAGATTTGGACAATTTTGAAAATGGTTTTTACCAAAAAGCTGCACTTTTGCATCCGGGTGTCCAAATCTTAATCCGACCGTTGGATTTTTCTAAAATTTGGGTCACAAGTAAAACCTTTTATAAGCTTCGTGTAAGATTTGGAATCACGTCGATTGAATATCGGACGGAGAAACGATGCACTCCGGAATTTGGTCTGGAGGTGCTGTCATGACAGCATTAAATTGCTGTCATGACAGCTACAGTGTTGATGTTGTAACCCGCATAAAATTCAATCTGTCTGTTGGATCTTTTTAAAATTTAGTATACTAATAGTATTCTTTAAAAGTGACATGTGGGTTTTAGAATCACTCCGATCGGAGGTCAGATGATGAAATGGTGCACTCTGAAAGTTGGTCCAAAAGTGCTGTCAAGCTGTCATGACAGCAAAAATAACCAATTTTTTTAACATGTCTAATTTTCAATCCGATCGTTGGATCTTTTTGAAATTTGGTATACTTATAGTACCATTTGAATGTGACGTGTGAGCTTTAAAATCACTTCGAACGGAGGTCGAATGACGAAACGATGCCTCCCGGAAGTTGGCCCAAGAGGGCTATCATGACAGCAATTTAATGCTGTCATGACAGCATCTTTTTATTTCACTTTCATCTAGCTTGCTTCCGCGTGCTATAGGTAGAACCTATAAATTTTTTTAAAGGCTTTAAATGGTTTGTTTCCTAAGTTGGTTTTAGGATTAATTCCTTAACCACACTTAGTTTATTTGAATTGTGTAATTTTTGAATAACATTCGGGGCAAGTGTTACAAAAAGATTAGAGTTCAAAAGTGTTTCATGATTCTCTGTTCAAGACACGAAAGATAGAGCAAAAATCTTTACAAGATATACTGATATAAGTGTGAACACATTGGTAGAAGTATGAATAAATAAGTGTGAATGGTGAAGAGCTTTATATGGGTAGAAGAGAGATACACCGAAAGGATTTATGTAATAGATGTTGATTCTTGAAGACATATATAGGTAGAACTAATTATATTTGGGTAGGAAAGATACATTTGGGTAGAACTTAGATATACTAGTACAAGTTTTATGTTAAGAATCAAATAGGACATTTGGGTAGATGTAAGACATTTGGATAGAAATCCAACATATTGGTAGATGTATTATGCACAAAGTAAGCTTAGACAATGGGGTAGTTCTTAAACATTTGGGTAGGACATCAACATATTAGTAGGAATGACATATACCAATATGTCCAAGAATCAATCTGGCAGAATATTTAATTCTTATTAAATTCAAGATGAATCAATTCATGAACTAGAAATAATTCAAATTCAAATAATTATTTCTAAAAAGGAAAATAATTGAAGTTAAGGAAAATCAAAGAATTTAAATGTATAAACCTTATTTCCTTAAATTTGTCAAAAACACTAATCTGTAAAGTAATAATTTCTCTAATTTTTATAATATTTAAAACTAGGGTTCAATAAACTTGTCATTTGCTTTTCTATTTTAGTTATTGCGAGAAGAAAAGTGATTATTACTTAAACTAAAGTAATTACTGCCCGTCTCTTTTTTATTTTAAATTAGGGACATTATGATTATTTCGCAAATGATATTAATATTAGTAAAATTCTAAACGAGTTGAAAATAATTGTTATATTTTAAGAAACCTAATTGCTATTGGCATATTTTTGGATATTTTTCTATCATTTTTTTTAATATATACATAACCTTTTGGTCAAAAAAACTATATACATAACATTTCTTATATATTATTATATACAAAAAAAAAAAAAAAGAAATGCGTGTCAATTCAGTTTCTTTCACCTGGCGCCGGCTCCAGTAGTAATAAACCATCATCCCATTAAAAAACAATACACAATTAATAAAAACAAATACTTCAAAAAAAAAAAAAAAACCGCACGAAAGAGAAAGCGAAGGAAGGCTTTGTGGACTTCTCTGTTCGTAGGAAAGTGATTGGGAAGGACGTGAAGGTGAATGAAACTTGTGGCTTGATTTCCATTGTAGAAGTTAAAAAAATGGAAGTCTTGTGGATCTATTCGAGTCATGAAGACACGCTTCAATCGCATCGTGATGAAAGATCCCGGATTTAGATTTTATTTACAATAAAACAGAGATTTTACATATCTCTGTTTGGGGATTTCAAAGATCTCCAATGTTGGGAGGAGAGGACAGTGAGCAGAATCGCCTGCTGGGGGAATCGACATTCAACGGTAACGCTGCAGAAGACAGAAAGGGCGACGTGGAAGCTCCAGATCGAGGGGGAGGGGGATCACCATTCAAGGGTTTTCTGCAGAAATTGGATAGGGAATTCTCTGGTCGCAGGCACAGCTTCAAGCGAGATCAGAGGGAAAATAGAGAAAGAAGAGATGAGTCTCACTCTCACTCGCATCATCATCATCATCATGTATTGGATCTTCATGTCGATTCTGATGATGCTCTTGGCGACAGTGCCCCTCCTGAATGGGCATTACTTCTCATTGGCTGTCTTCTTGGTCTCGCTACAGGTCTCTGCGTCGCCGTTTTCAACAAAGGAGTGCATCTCATTCATGAATGGGCCTGGGCTGGTACTCCAACTGAGGGTGCTGCTTGGCTTCGATTGCAGAGATTGGCTGATACTTGGCATCGAATTCTTTTGATTCCTGTCACCGGCGGAGTCATTGTTGGCTTGATGCACGGTTTTCTCGAAATTTTGGATCAAATCAAGCAGTCCAGTTCTTCTCAAAGACAGGGTTTTGATTTGCTTGCTGGGTTTTTTCCTACAATAAAGGCTATTCAGGCTGCAATTACTTTAGGTACTGGTGGTTCTTTGGGTCCTGAAGGCCCTAGTGTAGACATCGGAAAGTCATGTGCTAATGGATTCTCCTTAATGATGGAAAATAACAGAGAAAGAATGATAGCCCTCGTTGCAGCAGGAGCAGCAGCTGGGATTTCTTCAGGTAACCAGGTTTTCTTGTCGCATCTAATTTGCCAAACAGTGTTATTGTTGTCGATTTCATTCACTGGTCGTTTAATCCTCACTCAAACTATTTATGGGTGATTCAGCAAGTATGCGTTTACATATTTATATTAAGAAAATGAACAAATTGATATAGTTGTGATCTAAGGAACGAACCAAAACATCATTTCAGTTACTAGTGAAAGAAAGGAAATATGGTTCCCCAATTTTTGATTGGTGTTGACGATTTTATAAGTTCTGGACTGGTTTGCTAATTTTTCGCCTTCCAGTTTCTGCGGTTTACGTGGACTGGTCAAAGGACCAGCTCAATACTTTTCCAAGCTGACTGGCTGGTTTAGCCTGTTCTTTCTTTCTTTCCTCTTCTCCCCTCCCCCCTTTTTTCTTTTCATTGAGTAAAACTCTAAATCCACTGGTCGCTAACATTTTTGGAATATGAGGGAGTACCTGACCAGTGTCAAAACTTAAATGAGGAAGCAATTTTCCCATTGAAGAAAGATAATAGGGATAGGAAAAGAAGCTGAGAGGTGCATCTCCAATCTATAGGTCTTAAAACATATCTCAGATCCTTGTCACCTTTCTAGTGCACCAGATGTAAAATGTGGACTATAGTACGCTAATTTGCTAGTGATAATTTATTTCTGGTTTTTTATTTTTAAATTCTTATCCCCATCTAGAACTCGTTTTGACAATGCAAAACTAGATAGTGAGCTGTGTGATGTGCTTGTGTGTTGTGTGTGTATTGGTTAAAGATGAAATGAAATAAAAAGTCAATTAACCATAATATGCAAACATAAATATAACTATGTATTTATATGATGTTAAACTATAATTTCCAGATAAAAGAAAAGCCTCTTCTATATTGACATGGGCTTTGACTTCATCTGTGAAAAGGCACAGTGAATAAGATATGTCGTGTGTTCCCAAAGACTTATCATCCAAAATCAAGCTTCCATATGTTCTTACCACAGATGATTTTGCAAACTCATTTGCATATATCTAATCTAGGAAAAGACCAATACATTTAGTAGCCGGTGCAAGAGGAAGCAGTATACAACAAATAAGAAAAATTAAAAAATTGTAATAATGTGATTATAACTTAGGTCAGCCATGAAATTTATTTACCAGATAAGCCCTCAATGAATTGTGAGTGTAACCTATAATAAGCCTTTGAGTGAAAATAATGATCAGGCACATCAATGATTGTGTACAATTCTGTCCTATCTTTAGGTTTTCTAACCAAAATATTTAATGTAGAAATTTTGACTTGATTTCCATCTTCCATTCGACATGATATGTTTTATTAATTTTCATACAGGAACTATACATTGTTGAGAGATCCCCCTTGTATTTTATTTTATTTTGTTTTGAGCAAAAAGGGGTGTGGTTGTCCACATGTTTATGATGAATAGGAAAAGGATGCATATAGACGGTGAAACATATACTTATTGTTGGCAAATGTGGTTTCACTTAAATTTCTTACCACATTTGAGAAAGACAAATTTAAGGATGTTTATTGGGAAGCAAATGTGGTTTCACTTAAATTTCTTACCACATTTGAGAAAGACAAATTTAAGGATGTTTATTGGGAAGAAACCTACAGCAGGTTTTGGAAGAAATTGCCTCTTTTACCATTTTAAGAAACAATACTGCAAAGCAATAAAAAAGAAAAAGAAGAAAGAATTTGATGGAATCGAGAAAAGAAAGACGAAGAATATTTGAAAATTTGGCAATTAATGGTAGATTTGAAGAAAATTCAAGATTTGGAAAATATTTGATATCTTTCCTTTATTTCAATAATCTTTTCTAATGAATTAAAAAAAATTAAAAATTGCTTTTAATGTTTCTCAATTTTTAAGTTTGGACTCTACTCAAAAGGTTGAGCTAGTGGGGTGTGCGGCGCACCCATTTATATAGCCAAAATCCTGCCCAAGTTCCTCCAATATAGAATGTAATAGCTCTTCTGGCCAATCCGTGATACCCCTGTCATGGATGGCCTTTCAAAGGGCCCATTGATTGGGCAAACTTGGGTTTTGGCTTTGATATCACTTTATCATGGGGCCATTACTCTTTTCTCAAAAGGTTAACCCAGTGAGGAGTGTAGTACACCCACTTATATAGCCAAGACCCTCTTCAAATCTCTTAGATGTAGGACAGAACATAAGGCTCTATAAATAAGCCTCAAGTCTTATTTTGTATGCATCTAATTATAAATTGAATAGGATTGATATTTGAGTATCCTTTCCCTCGAGTTTCTTCTCTTCTCCCTCTCTTTGTCTGGTTCTCTCTCCTTTCTTGCTGTTTCTCTCTCCTCTCTCCCCCCCTTCCCCATCAGAATTTGATAGCGAATAAGAAATAAATGAATTGATGACGACAACAACAACAACAACAACAAGCTTTTATCCTAGTTGGTGGGGTCGGCTATATGAATTACAAGCTCATTGTGCTCTATCATTTACTAAGTTTTAGAAGTATTATTAATTAAGAGATCGCGTTCAATAACTTTCAATAGTGTTCTCTTAGGTATTCCTCTACCCCTCTTAACAGGGTTCAAAGTTATATGTTCCATTTTTCTCACTGGTGCCTCATGATCTTTTTACATGCCCAAATTATCTCAAACGATTTTTTATCATTTTTTCTTCAATAGGTGCTACCCTTACTTTTCTGCTATGCGCTTATTTCGAATTTTATCTTTACGTGTTGTCTGCACATCCATCGTAACATTCTCATCTCTGCTACTCTAATTTTATGCTCTTACTGTACCGTTAGAGCCCAACATTCACTACTATATAACATAACCAGTCTGATAGCAGTATGATAAAAATTTCCTTTAAGTTTATTAGGCACCGTACGGTTGCAAATAATTCCTTTAGTTTTTCTCCAATTAAACCACCCAACTTGAATCTTATATGAAATATCCCCATTGATTTCGCCATCATTTTGAATAATGGCTCTCGAATATCTAAACTTTTTCACTTGAGGTATAATTTGATTTCCTAATTTTATTTTAAATTACTGTCAACTAGTCTCTTTCCAAATTTACAATATAAATATTTCATCTTATTCCTACTCAAATAGAAACCTTTCGATTCCAATGTCCTCCTCCATAACTTAAATTTACAATTAATATCTTTTTTTATCTCTACTATAAGAACTATACATCCGTGAAGAGCATACATTTGAGAATTTTTCCTTGAATATGTTCCGTCAAAACATTTAGAACCAAGTGAAACAGATAAGGACTCAAAAATAATCCCTGATGTAATTCAATCTTTATAGGAAAGTCTTTTGTTTGACCATTAGACGTTTTTATACTAATTTTTACCCCTCATACATATCTTGTATAACTTTAATATAAGCAATCCATACTCCCTTCTTTTTCAAGGCTTTTCAAAGTACTTCTTTTGGTATGCGGTCATAAGTTTTTTCCAAATCAATAAAAATCATATGTAAATCTTTATCTTTATAACGATACTTTTCCATTAATCTCCTTTGCAGATAAATCGCCTCTGTAGTCGATCTACCTGACATAAAATCAAACTGATTCTCAGAAATACTTGTCTCCAATCTCAACATATGTTCAATTATTTTCTCCCACAATTTCATTGTGTGGCTCATGAGTTTAATCCCTCTATAATTAGTACAATTTTGAATATCTTCTTTATTTTTATAAATAGGAATTAATATACTTCTCCTCCAGTGGTCAAGCATTTTCTTAGACCGTAAAATCACATTAAATAACTTAGTTAACCATCTCACCCTTTCTTTATCTAAACATTTTCACGCTTCAATAGATATGCCATCAGGTCCGTTGGCTCTACCATTTGCCATTTTCTTAAGAGCTTCCTTTACCTCCTTATTACGTGTTATATGATCGAATGAAAAATTTTGTTCTCATTCACAAGTTACTAAATCCTCTAAGTTACTAAACGAACCCCCTCCATCATTGAAAAGTTTGGAAAAGTAAGTCCCCCATCTGTTTTTAATTTCATCATTTATTACTAAAATTCTTCCTTCTTTATCTTTTATACACCTTACCTGTTCTAGATCTCTTGATTTTATTTCCCTACTCTTAGCAATCTTATAAATGTTTCGTTCTCATTTCTTTGTGTCAAAACTCTTATAAAATTCTTCAAAAGCTTTAGAATGAGCTTCACTCACAGCTCTTTTAGTTTCTTCCTTAGCCATACGATACCTTTCTCAATTTTCCTCATTGTTACATAAATGTATGGCTTTAAAACAATTCTTATTATGTTTGATTTTATCCTGTACACTATTATAAATGAATTAACAAGTCCAGATTAAAAAATAGATTCAAATAAGTATTGGAAATTAAATAGGAAATTAATGATATAATTAATGCTAGAGATAGTGAAGAAAAAAAGGTGAACCGTCTAAAATTTGAAATTTTCAAATTTGAAGATTGGTAGCATGGGGTTGGCAGGTTATGTAAAAGTCTATACTGGGAAACAGTTAAACCCTTTTTTTCTCATAAATGTTTGTGGATGAATTCATTGAATTGTATCCATAGTTTGCTTTCTCTTATAAATGTCGGATAAGTTAGCTCTTTATGTATTTATTATTAATTTATTTATTTTCCTGTATCCAGGCTTCAATGCGGCAGTTGCTGGTTGTTTCTTTGCTATTGAAACAGTGTTAAGACCTCTCCGTGCAGAGAATTCTCCCCCATTTACAACTGCCATGATTATACTGGCTTCTGTCATCTCATCGACTGTTTCAAATGTTTTACTTGGAACCCAGTCGGCTTTTACAGTGCCTGCTTATGATTTGAAATCTGCTGCAGGTGTTTTTCTTTACCTTTGCCATATGCTATAAATGAAATTTTTATTACCAGCATGAAAATGATTTCTAATTGGTTATAATGGAAAAGTTATAATGGTAATAAAAGGAAAAGGAAACCAATCAGATCGATGGATTTCTTTGCCTTACCGAACTATCTAGTTACTGTCTAACTCACCAGTTCCATTTCTAAAACTTCTAAAGAATGCCATTATCTGCTTTGATATAACCTGCAGAAGAAGCAGGAGAATCAATCTAGTATCTAAAACTTCCAACTCTTAGTATTGTGGGGGCATTGTTACCAAAATGAATTGCCTAACATTTTATTATGATGCAACCATGCAGAACTACCTTTATACCTGATATTGGGCATGCTATGTGGTGTTGTAAGTGTGGCCTTTACTCGATTGGTTGTTTGGTTGACAAATTCTTTGAGGTCCTTAAGGAGAAATTTGGCCTTCCTACTGTGGTTTGCCCTGCTTTAGGTGGTCTAGGAGCTGGGGCTATAGCTCTTAAATACCCTGGAATACTGTACTGGGGATTTACAAATGTAGAAGAAATTTTACATACTGGGAAAAGTGCTTCAGCTCCTGGAATATGGCTGCTGACTCAATTAGCCGCTGCCAAGGTTATTGCCACAGCTCTTTGCAAGGGGTCTGGGCTTGTGGGTGGTCTTTATGCGCCAAGTTTAATGATTGGTGCTGCTGTTGGTGCTGTTTTTGGAGGCTCTGCTGCTGAGCTTATCAATTCAGCCATTCCTGGAAATGCTGCTGTTGCCCAACCCCAGGCATATGCACTGGTATGGTGACCCTTGTGCATTGCTCATTTCAAGTCTGATTTTGTTTAGATATATTTTTATTATTGTAAGTTCATGCAAGGAATAATTAGCTTCCACTGCAGGTTGGAATGGCTGCTACACTAGCATCAGTTTGCTCAGTACCATTGACTTCAGTTCTACTTCTTTTTGAGCTGACAAAAGATTATAGAATATTACTTCCTCTCATGGTAATCATTTTTTTGTTTTTTTACTATTCCTTGCCATTGCAATAGAAATTTGTATACCTCTGTATATGGTTAATGAAATGAGTCAAGTGCAAAACTTATTTTGTTTTCTTAAAGGAGATCATTTGGTGTGTTCTTAATTTCCAACGGACAGTTGTGCATAGTGCATAATATTTAGCGTCATGGCACTCTTGCTTTTTCTAAAAGCTGAAGGCATGTATTCCTCTCCCCCCCCCCTCCCAAAAAATAAAAAATAAAAATTGCAGCATCTTTTTATTTTTAAATTTAAAAAAGGGTCATTGTTGGACATGGGTATTACATGTCTTTTACTCATTTGTTCTGTGTAATGTATTGCTTTACAGTATTTCTCTAAATTTTCTTGTATTTAATTTAAAGTTATTTGTGGAATGCACCTGGTTTTTCAAATAACAATGACTTGTGGCTTAAATCTCAACTATGTTGCATGCTTGCTTTAAAATTTCATGATTTTTTTTTTTTTTTGAGTTATGTTGGGGTTTGAACAGAATTTTCAATTCTGTTTGATGTAAAAAATTCTGAACGCTGATTTTATGTTGAATTTCTCTTCGTGTGATTGTCAATCCTGCTTTCAGGGTGCTGTTGGGTTGGCAATATGGGTTCCTTCAGTGACAAACCAGGTGAAGGATAATGATGCACCTGATTCAAGAAGCTTAGCAAGAGGATATTCTTCCCTTGCGCCTGAAGAAAATGGAGGGAACTGGAGACAAACCAATGGAGATGGTTTAGAACTCTCTGTTGTAGGAAATGTTGCTGATCTTGAAGCAATTGATGAGGAGCTTCTTCTAGAAAATCTTAAGGTTGAGAATACCTTTCTCTTTCCTCTTAACTATTAATATCACAGATTTTGTTCTTGACTCAGCAGCATGTTACCGACTTTTGATCTTATTTTCTGGCATTTATTAATCTGGTACCTTCATGACGTCAATATATCATCATCACTCTCATTGATCAGGTTTCCCTGGCCATGTCAAAAAACTATCTGAAGGTCTCACCGGCGATGACACTGAAAGAAGCAACCAAGTTAATGGATAATGGCCAGCAGAATTGTGCCCTGTGGTTGATGATGAAGATTTTCTAGAAGGAATTTTGACATATGGTGACATTAAAAGGTTTCTGTCCAGGAAAACTAGTGATACTTCTAAGAGTGATTCAGGGCTTCTGGAGGTATGTAGAAAGTACTCCATACCTATTTGCTTTTTGTTATGTAAGCATTTGTGTTACAAAATTCATAGAATCTTTCGTATGTCTGGAGTGGCTATTGCTTATCCGTACAATTAAATGCAGAATCAATATATCTGTTGCTTCTACTGTTTAATCATACAGCAACATGATTTGGGGGGAATGAAAACACTCCCCCAAACACACTACCAAACAAAAAAAAAAAAAAAATACAAGGGATAAGGTTTACATATGTATTTGCAGAACGTTTCAGAGTAACTTTCGCAACTATGACTGAATCAATCTAATTCACCTTACTTCATATAGTAAAACTATAATTGCTACGAACAAATTTTAGAGTGTGTAGTCTTTTGACGAATATATCTGAAGTGCAATGCTGAGTAGGCTGCCTTATGAATACTGGAATTCTTCATGCCTTGATATCTAATATTTACTAGGATAGAATAATCACATCACAAGCTACTCTATAGAATCTTGTCTTTTAACGTTGCCTGTCTTGATATCAATGTACTGATGACATGCCAACTTGAAAATTGGCAGGCAAGCATGTGTCTTGTTTCTTCTGCCTGTACTCGAGGGATTAGCTATCGTGGAAAAGAACGTGGACTTTTAACCTGTTACCCTGATTCCAGCTTGGCTATGGCCAAGGATTTGATGGAAGCCAAGGGTATTCAGCAGTTGCCCGTGGTTTCAGCGGGGTAGAGAGAAGAAGCGAACAATTGTTGCTCTTCTCCATTATAACTCGCTTTGGAACTGTCTCAGGTTTTACCGATCATCTAATGCTCTGATTCTATCTGCAATATCTGTTCTACTTCTTCCTTGCTTTTGGCTGATGAATATGTACTTGTTCAGGAATGAAATTAGTAACCGGAAGACACTGTTTCAAAGTAGGACAGAAAACAGTTCGGATGTGATAACTGCAAATGGACATTAACTCTGGGAAGGTGAGACTGATGGTTGTCAAGCCTCAAAGTTTGTTGGTCACTTGAGAAATTCTC
Organism: Prosopis cineraria; assembly: GCF_029017545.1. NCBI lineage: Eukaryota > Viridiplantae > Streptophyta > Magnoliopsida > Fabales > Fabaceae > Prosopis > Prosopis cineraria. The sequence continues at coordinate 25,143 of NW_026556773.1, forward strand.
GTGTAGACTAGTGGATCGCATCATTCATGCTCTATCAAATGAAAACATGCTATGTTGTACTAGTTCAATCAACTAAAATATAATATTCATTCTTTTTAATGGCTTTTATTTTTTTGTCTATCACCATCTATAACAGAATCAATTTATATTTACTAACATTTGACATGGCATGTTTTTATTGGACAGAGTATGGATGATGTGGTGCATTAGGTTCATGTAAGAGTTTCTTTGGTCACCCATAAGAAAGAGATTGTTCAAAGAGAGTATAATTTGTAGCAGCCCAGTTCTACGGAAGTATAGTTGAAAGTGTGACCGCTGCACCACGACGTGGTTCATATTTTGGCACCTCAAAGTTAGGTGATACTTCCAATACGAGTTCAAATTTTCAGCCGTCTCAAGATTGGCAGTTTGCAACAATAACAAGTCAATATTATCATTCCTGTTTCATTGATACCCGAGATTCTTTTGTAAAATTTAGCACATAGCAAAACTTGTAAATTAAATGTACGAGAGGCAAGTCACTAATGAATTACACTCTGAAAAAGACTGGGATTCTTATACCCATAAATTGAAGTCCTTTAGCTTGATGACTTGATCAGTGCGTGCGTAGGCCTCTGGTTTCGTTATTATTTCTTATTGCATCTTCTTTACCCTAACAGTTTATTCTTCTGCATATGTACTATTCTTTGGTTTTAATGGGATTTAGGGACTTGATCTTGGGATTCATGGATTTTGATTCAGATATTAACTTTAGTTGATTGTAGATTAGATATCTCCATCCTTCGTAATTATTGCTGGTTTTTCACTGTAATTCCACTGTACAAGTTTCTGGCCCCAAAAAAAAAGGCTTCCACAGTACAAGTGGTTATTATTATTGTTTTTGTTTTTTTGCCAGATAGTACAAGTGATTGTTAAACCAGCTTAATATATCTGTGGCCCCGCATGGACTGATGTAGTGATGTGGACTACATGAATCTTTACAATATGTTGGTTTTTTTTTTTTTAAAAAAAAAAATGTTCTGACGTTTTGGACTCTGGTTTCGTTTCTCTCTATCCTTCTCTCTCTCTTTCTTATCTTGGGTCTAAAAAATGTAGGCTTCATTAGGTTGTCATATATTTCTTTTTCTTTTTGGGCAGAATTGTTATATAATTCTAGTGTCACATGCGGATGGTTGTCGATGTCTTTTTTTTGAAAAAAAAAAAATCAGAGTAAAATAGCATCTGGAACATAAAATATAGGCTTACAGAAAAATAGCAGGTGAGACTCGTGATCAGATTAAAAGTTTAGTTTATAAATCATCATTACATCAATATATATTGTAAAACATGTTAAAGTATTATGCTCATGTTTGGTACACATGCTTGAATATGGAGAGGTTGAGGTTGAAATTAAAACTGAAACTAAGATTAAGATTAAGGTTTTAAAATTGGGTTTGATACAAGATAATAATTATAAAAATATTTTCATTTATTTTATTTTACAATTACACATAAATTATAAATTATTAAAAAAATTGCCCTAAACCCATCATCTTTGTCGATTCTCCCTTGCCTAGCCGCCTCGAGATGGAGGGAGAAGGAAGCCGATTGAGCTTTAGGGATGACTCCAGCTCTTGGCTGAGTTTCGTTCTGTACCTCTCTCTCACCCGGGCTCTCCTTCGCCACCTTCATCATTGAGGAATTCATGAAGTTACTCCGATGCTGCTCATCGGATGGACCAGAATAAGCGTTGCCAAGTGCGATCAGCATGTGTGGTGCCTATGTGTGGTAAGGAGGGAACTGCAACACTGGTGGCGGCGACGGGCTTGACAATGGAGTGAAGAAGCTCTTAAGGTTCATGGCGGTGGAAAAAAAAAAATCTCTGTTTTCTACTCAGGTTCAGATGGCGGAGTCCGACTGATGGAGATGACTTAGACGAGTGCTTGTGATGAGATCGACTGCGATGGTGATGAGCTTCACGGCTAGGAACGCGTCACGGCTGCAATGGTGATGAGCTTCTACGATGGTGATGAGTTTCGACGGGGACACTTTTGTCCGAAAATTAAAATAAACAAGGACACTTTTGTCTCCAAGTTAAAAATAGGTCTACAATACTTTCTTTGTTTTCTTTCATTTTTTTTAAATTTAATTTATAAATGATTTTGTTAAAAAATTATGGCTGTGGGACCCATAATAAAAAAAAAGTGGGTGTGAGACTTATCATTAAAATTGTGAGTGTAGGACCTAAATTTGTAAATTTTAAAAATTTAGATAAAATATAAAAATAATAAGATTTTTATATTTTAAAAGATCATATAGATTAGAAAAAAAAATGACAATAAATATAAGATTTTAGTAAAAATAATTGTGTTAGATAGACAAAGAAATTACTAATGATAAAAAAGTGCCTATGGGACCTATAATTTAATTAGTAAATTTAAATTAGTAATTAATTTAAACAATGTGAATGTGGAACCTACATTTGTAAATGTTAAAATTTTAGGCAAGGTGTAAAAAATAATAAAATTTTTATATTTTAAAAGATCATGTAGGATTTATAGTAAGAATTGAAAGTGGATATAAGATCTTAATAAAATTATAGATGTTAAATATGCAATAAAATTTATATGGGACTAATAATGTGATTTAGATAAAAATAATTTACTATATATTTATTATTAATATATGGTAACGAATCATAAAATAATTTGTGTGAGAATTTATAAATCAAGGTTTTGTTCATATTTTTCAAATACATAAGGAATAAAATATAATATTCTATTATTTATATATAAAAGTATATTATAGTTTGAAAACCTACAAAAAAATATTGATGTAATTGATTGAATTATATGGTTTAAACAATTGAGCATGGAAATCATTTCAAATATTTTAAGAAAATTATAAATTTAATGAACATAAGATAAGTTATATTGACTAATCTATCTCGTATTTTATTAAATTTTTTTTTGTTTGAATATTATTTTTAACAAATTTACTCATTCTATTCAAAAGTAATAAAATTTTTTGAAGAATTACATACTAAAAATATAAGATATTTTTAATATTTTAAGGTATAATTATTATTTTTTTAAAGTATCCTTAATGAATTAAATTACTTTATATTATTTTAGAACGAAACACCCTACTAACTAAGATATATATAAAAAGACTATACTGATTTAAAAATAAATAACTATTTTATTGAGAGATAATATTCAGTTAAAGCTACCTTAAATTTTTAAAAAGAGGGAGTATGTAGTTAATTTTTTAAAAAGTATTAAACAAATCAGTTTATATAACTAACAAATTTAAATATGAATAAAAATTAAAAAACAATATATCAAAAAATGGTATTTTAGTCCAACAACTATCAATTAATAGTTAGATGAATAAAAATAAAATTAAAAGTAAAAGATATGTTTTTATTTTTGTGACCTTTAAGCTAGAGGAGAAAGCAATATATTTTATTTTAAGAATACCAAAATAAATTTTTAATATTTATTTTTTAAAACTAAAAATTCTCGTGTTGCATGGGGTATAAATCTAGTTGTAAAAGAAAAGGCAAGTATGCGCCTAATGAAATTTTTGATTGAAATTTTTATTTAAATAAAAAAATAATTGTTGGAATTTTTAATATGTACAAGGGAATAAATTACAAAATTAAATAAATTTTTTATATTTATAGTATACATAAGATTAATAAACAGTAAAAGAATAAAATTATTATACACTCCCTCGGTTAAAAAATGTAAAACTTTTTAACTAAATCTCATCCCTAATAAATTAGTTACCTGCGTTTGTACTAACCCTATCTTTTTATATCTATTTCTATTAAATACCCTATAATAAATATAAAGTCATTATCAATAGGGGCACTTAAAAAAAAGATAATGATTACACCTCAAAAGACTAAAATGCCTTACATTTTCTAATATTTAACTCCTCAAAAAATATCTTATATTTTTTTAAATAAAAGAAGTATTAGACATTGGGCAATGTATTTTGAAAAGTTTATATGTTTAACTTTTTAATATTAATCGGATAAGAATTATAAAATTAACAACTTGATATATATATATATATATTAAATTTGCACAAGGTTAAATATTTTAGGGTAAAATAAATTGCTATTTATATTTTCAATAGGTATATAAATAAGAAAATTTTAAATAATCAACTAAAATTGACATGAATAGTAAAAGCTCTCTCATCATTTAAACAAACACTCCCTCCATTCAAAAATGTCAAGTATTTTTTGAAGAGTTGAATGTTAAAAATATAAGGTATTTTAATCTTTCGAGATGTAATCATTACCTTTTTTAAAAAAAAAAATAACCCTATTAATGAATGACTTTATATTTATTATAAGATATTTAATAGAGATAAATATGAAAAGATGGGTTAATTTGAAAGTAGCTAACTACTTTATCGGGGGTGAGATTTGGTAAAAATACCTTACAATTTTAAAACAGAAGGAGTAATTGATAATTCTTAACATAAATTGTAAAGGCTAAAAAAGTACTTTTAATCCTCTAACTCTGTAAGGTTTTAATTTAATCATTTAACTTTAAAAAGTATTTTTTAATCCTCGAATACTAAATAACATTAGTTTGAATTATTTTTTTCTGTGCCAATCATTATAATTTTAGAAAAATAAACTTCATATGTCAACATTTAAAAATATTTTGGTAATATTTAAAAGTTTTAATATATAAATTTTTTGTGTGATGAAACTAATAGTGTTAAGATTAAAGGATTAAAAAGACACTTTATAAAATGGGTTAATGTCTAATTTTGTCCCTGTACATATTTTTTTAGGGTCGCTGGGTACTGTTATACTCTTAAGTAGGACAATTTTACCCCTGAACTATTTTTTCAAGGAGTAAAAAAGACCCAACTGTCATGAAACGTTAACTTTTCTTTATATGCTGATGTTGTATGTCTGTGGGACCCACATACAGAGATATGTAAAACTCTAATTATGTCCTTTGATATTAATTTGTCTCTGAGCTCCATTTTCAAGAGTGCTAAGCACCTTAAAAGTCTTTTTTATAGCAACACTAGGTACCTGAACTCTTAATAAAATAATTTAATAAATATTGCCAAAATTTTAAATATGCTCATATTTAATAATTTAAATATTATTATTTATAAATATTTCTTCAAAATTTATAAATTACTTTTTAAATATTAACAACTCAATTAAAACATTTTACAAATTTATAGATAACTTCTTATTTTTTGTATATCGATATTTTGATCTTTTTTCGAGACAGTGTTCAAATTATTATGTTTTTTTGTGCATGTCAAAATATTATTTATATTTTTAATATTAATTAAGTTCCTTAAATTTTTTTCAACTAATGATTTTCCTTCAAAATATTACACTACCAAATTTAATACTTTCTGTAGGTAACTAGGAGTGAAATTAGAATATGATAACTAGGACCAACAAAATAAACAAAAATGTTTACTTAAAAAATATTGCTTATTCCATTATTGTACTAAAAAAGGTATTTAACAAGAAAAAATGGAGAGATGAGAAAAAATTCTTTTCGTTAAGTTGGAGGTTCATTCACTTCATTTTTATACAAAATTACAAAAGAAATTAAAATATTAAATTAAGTGGTGAATGTTAAATAATAATATTCTAAATTATTAAATATAAAATCATTAATATTTTAATAATATTATTAAATTTATTTTAACAAGACTTCAGGTGTCTAATGCTCTAGAAAAAGACTTTAGGGTGCTCAAAACTCTTAGAAAAAGGTTTAGAGATAAATAACAATAAAGAACTTAGTTACAATCTTACATGTCGCTGTACATTATGCTCCACCCACATGCTATGTTAGCATATAATGGCACAGTTAATTGTTTTATTAATGGAGGATTTTTTTTTTCTCTTCAAAAGAAAAAAGTTTCGAGGTAAAATTACCTCACTTAAAAGTATATCATGTCCAACGTTCCTAAAAATAGTATAAGGGTAAAATGGACCTTAACCCTTATAAAATTAAGGAATTAAAATAAAACGTTGTATAAAATTAAAAAACTAAAGATATAATTTAGCCATTATGAAAATGTAATTTTGAAAATTTCATCCTCATTGCAGTTATTAATTACTGTACTAAATTGTTGCCATAAACTCAATATAATAATAAACAAATAGTAAATTGAAAAACCATTAGTTATTTTAACTTTACTCTATATTAATAGTCAATTTTTTAAAATTTATATTATAATTAAATACTGGACAAAGTGCATGTGTATTGACAATGCACTTTGAAAAATGATAATAAAATTCTTTTA
>NW_026556774.1:0-31431 GCF_029017545.1 Prosopis cineraria
AGCCACCATATGGAGTATATATGGAGAATATATTCTTGATTATCCATCATGTGATCAGAAGCACCTGAGTCTACAATCTAGGGATTTTCAATTATAGATGTTGAATGACATGTAAGGCTTGTAGGAAGTTACCTTGTGGACTACTATGGCTATTTTGTGCCAGGCATTTGAAGGGTATATAAGAAATTTCTATGAATTTAGCGAACTATTCAGGAGGAAACTACTGGGTGGCTGGATGTACTTGAGGTGTCATGGGCCTATCATCACTCTTTTTTATGCTAGTGTGATAACACGACCCCTAAGCTTCTTTGGTTTCCACTCTAGGGGTTTGCCATGAATATCCTAATAGGTATATTTGGTGTGACCTGTCTTTTTTACAGTGTTCATAGGTGGGTCTATTCTTCTAGCCTCTTGGATCTACACTTCCAATGACAAGTGCTGATGGTTCAGGTGCAGTAGTGGTCCCTTGGCATCAGTTTTTAGCATAACACGCTGACATGCATCTTCCACGTCTTACTTCCGCAAATGCTTCACAGACAGATGGTAATGGTACGAGACTCAGGATCCTCCCCCTTACCACATTCAAGTTATGGATTGAGTCTTGCTAGGAACTCAAATAACCTTTCTTTGTTAATGCATTTTTTAAACTGGGCAGCATCCTCAACACACTTCCAAGCATCTTCATTAATTAGATCCAATTCCTACCAAAGAAGCAGTCATTTTCAAGATAATATCATTAAGGTATGAGAACCCTGACTCATGTGCCCACAATTAGTTCTGATTTAAATATTTTGAGAACATTTTCTCCATCGGAATATGCCTCTCGTACAAGCCTCCCATATCTTCTTGCAGTAAGTAGATACATAAAGCTCCTTTTATGGTTGGAGTATCGCATTAGAGCCAGGAAGCCACCATTGAGTTTTATTTTTTTTTAAAGGTGAAGGGTTTTTAGATTTGAGCCATCTAGAATTACAGACTCGCCATTGAGGAAGCCCAGTCATCCAAGACCTTCGATAGAGCTTCATCGTTTGTGCCCACTCTGGCAATTGTCTCCGGTCACTTTTTTAAAGATGATGAGGACGTTTAAGCCCTCTAAGCTCGACATCGATACATACAGTCCCTCCTTCGGCTCAAAATCAGACTGTTGAAAACCCCTAGAGTCACTCGCAGGGTGGTTTGTTCCTTCTTTCTGATTCGAAATCATGCCATCAAAGCCTCTCGAGTTAGTCCACAATCGTGTTTCTAGGTCGCATACTGCTCAGTCGGGTCCATCTCCATTTTTGAATTAGATATGTTTTCAATCTCTCCTTTAAGCTCTGATACCATGTGAGAGAGAGTTGACTGAAATGCTTCAATTTGTATATACGAACATGAACATGCAATTTACAATATTACATAGTGCTAGGCTAATCTAATCCTTGATTTCTAGCCTATGACTAGAGAAGGAATAATCAACTTTATTCTAATGGTCAGAGGAGAAGGAGAAGGGATAATAACAAATCAAGCCGATTTAACTATTTACATAATTCAATGGGATTTCCATACTTATCTTCAAATTAAAATAAAGCTAACTAATACAATATAGGGCTAACCCTAAGTCATCTCCTAAGGAATGGTCTTAGTATAATTAAAGGTTACCTAATGTAATAAATCACCCAAAGCTAGAAGTTTGATTCCCTAATTACTGCACTAGTTATCTTGAGAATTTAACTAATAAATAACCCTAGAGTGGCTTCCATATTAAAGTAGGAACCCTAAGGTATTGTTAATGAAAGAATGGCTCTAATTAATTATGACAGCTCACTCAACTTCTTTTCCTTGACTTAAAAATATATTTACTTAAGATAATTATCTCAAGCAACCTAGCTCACTAATTCAATTCCTTAAGTGCTATTATAAGCCCTTTAGGTAACTTCACTAGCTTAACTCAAGAATCAAGCAAGTGTTTATTTAAAATTCATTCCAATTGCCACTGCCCAAAGCTATACCTAAGCTTAAAACTATAAAAACTCAAGCAATCATCAAGTATTTGCCATACAATTGCATGCTAGGCTAATACAAGACATTCACAAAATAAAATCATATATTACAATGCAAAATTACTAAGTGGCAGAAATTTCTAGCAATAAAAGGAAAATTCAAGTCAACAATCTTATTTCAAACACTAACAATTGTAACCAACCATGAAGCTAAAGTCAAATTTAACTATAATTAACATAGTCATAGTATTCTAGTGAAATTGAAACAAGATGAAGAAAGAGTTGAGCTTAGCCAATGAAGATCAAAGCTCCTTTCCATCAACTCTTTCCTAGGATTCCATAGAGAATTTAGCTAAAAATAGTAAGAAACATCTTGCTCCTCCAAGAACACAAGATTGTTGGAGATAGAATGATTTTATTGATGGATTGAGCTTCAAATGTCCTGGTAATAGTGGGTTAAGGTTGGCCCTGGAGAAGAGAAGAAGGTGGTGGAGAATTTTGAAGTTTGATGGATGGATGAAGCGATATGGGTGCTAAAAAAAATAGAGCAAGTGGAAAGAAGGTAGAGAAAATGAAGAACAAGATGAACTATAGAGAGAGAGAAAATAGAAGAGTAAGTGAATTGTATCTTCGAACTCTAAACACATAGAGTGAATAACTATGAAACTGGTGTTGCTTCCAGCTGACTTACTAATTAAAAACTAGAAAAAAAATAAAATAGAAATGGTAGCCTTGTCACACTTACAAGGTGGCATCCTCCTATTAGCTTGTAGATGATTCAATATGTTGTAAAATTAATCCTATATATCATTTATATTTTAAGTTGATTTAGACCACCAAATTAAGATAAAAAATGTGCAAATACTTCAACTTTGACCCATTGACTTTTGACTTCATTTGCCTAATTGATGCAACAGTGTGTTACTTTTATCATATAAATCACATAATTCAATTAAATAAAATGTGATATCATAAAATCTAATTTAAGTCCACAATTAAATTCATATTAATAAGGGAGAATTGATTAAAATAATGAAGTTCTTGGGTGCATAAAATTATATAAACTTTTCACATAAATGCAAACTAAAAACTAGGTCAAACTAGCACACTTGAGAAAGTGTTAACTTTTTATTTAATTAGATCTAAGAAGTTGACTCCTCGATTCATTGGTCCTTTTGATGTTTTGAAAGGACTTGGGCCTGTTGCCTATAGAGTAGCTTTGCTGCTGTACTAGTCTAGTGTGTATGATGTGTTTCTTGTGTCATAGCTTAAGAAGTACCAATCAGATCCCTCTCATATCATAGAACTAGAAAAAATTAAGCTCTAAGAGAATTTGACCTATAAGGTTGAGCCAAAGTGAATCGTTTGATGTAAAGGAAAGCAATTAAGGAAAAGATCATATGATTAGTGAAAGTTTTTCTAGCAAAGCATGGCTCCAAGTGATGACACCTAGGAGATAGAGGATAAGATGAGGCAATAATATCCCCATCTATTTTTATAGGTCTGTGTTCAAGTGTTTTATGAATTTTAGGGGCAAAATTCGTAAAAGGAGGAGGGAACTATAACATCCTAATTTTTTAATCTTGTAATTAGTTGTTACAATCAGGGATAAAGTAATAACTATTAAATGATTAGATTTTGGATAGAAGTTTGGTATTTTGAGTCATTAGAGTATTGAATGAACAGATACGGTGTGAACAACCACATTCTGAAATGAAGCGTGTGTGCACGGTGAGGACTCCTCATAGTGCCATTAGCCGCTGCACATGGCACAAAAATGACTTGATAAGTCATGATTGGCTTAGATTTTGGAATAATGCAAGGGGAAATGAGAAGAAGAATAGGTTTGATAGGGTAAAAAGTTTGAGATCTTGGAAGGCATTTCTAATTGGTAACTTATTGGATAAGATTTGTATAAACCTTACCTCTAATTCTACTATTGCAACATCTTAAATTTCAATCTCTAGAACTAGTTACTATCTAGGGTAAATTAATAGTTAGTGGATTGATTGTGGGTTTGGGTACTGTATTGATGTTTAGTATTGTTTGGATGTTATATGATAGGATTGAAGGGTAGAAAGATAATCTAAGGCATAACGCACAAGCAAAAGTGAGATTGAACTTACTATGCCAAGTATCATGGCAGAAGATGTGTGTGCTGTAGCACATTGTCTAGGGCTCACTTAAAACTAACATGATCAGCTCGTGAAATCAAATGAGGAATTGCTGGAAATGTTATCTGGAGGGGACAAGAATGTCAACTCTACTAGGGCAAGCCATATCTTGAGGTTTGGAGTCTACTTCGATTAATAACTTGTTGGGTAAGTATTATGCAATCCTAAGCTTCAATTCTACCCTTTTTTCATTGAATTTCATTGGTTAAGAAATTGAATCATGAAGTTCTAAGTGTTGTAATCTAAAAGAAAGGGTTAAAATGGCCATCGAACACAAAACTAAGGTTGTGTGACTAGTATGGAGTTAAATGGTTAAACTGTAAGGATTTAGGCTCTTTTAGCCTAAGAAAGTTAGGTTAAATGGTAAAATTAGGTGAATGAATGTGTTAGGAGATTGTTATGGTTGTTTGAGTAGCCTATAGGGCTAATAGCTATAAATAATAGACGAATGAATTCAAAAGGTGTTAATGGAATCATTTTGTGTGTTGAAGGATTCAATTTAGCTGAATCAGTACTTATGTGAAGTGTTGATAATTCATTGAGGGGTACTGTGTTGTGTAGATTGAGCACTTATAAAGTTTCCTTTAAGAATCTGTGCCCCTAAGAGCTTAGTATGATTGGTAACCCTTAGTAGGGTTAAAGGTAATGGAGTAACCCTTTAGTTATTTGTTTGTGAAATTATTTACAAGTATGTTTATAGAACTACATGCATTATGTTATGAATTGATAGGGTAGCAGCATTGTGAAAGAATATGCATGCGGGTATGTGAGTATTGATTGAAATAAATTTAAGGTGGCATGTGCATTGCCATACATCATATCTATAAGAATATCCTATATTATGATAGGGGGATGTGGCCCTACAGTGAGGAGGTCCAGGAAGTCCTAATGATCTAGAGCATAGAGCTTGACTCCTCCAAGATGGGCTTAAGAGAAGAATCCTGATGATCTAAAGCATAAAGTTTGACTCTACCACGATGGATGTCTACGAGGTTACCTTAGACTATGATAGGGGCTCGTGGTCTTACTCTGTATAAGGCTAGGAATTCACGATGATCCAGAGCATAGAGTTTAACTTTACTATGATGGACTTAGGAGACCACCCATACACGAAGAGGATTACCTAGTCTGAGCAGTGGTATAGTGGGCGTGTGTTTCTTGTGATTGAAAGTCCTATTTCAAACATAGAGATTACTCCATTAGGTGGAACTGAGAATACATTGCATGAGCATAAAAGATTGATGAGTATGAATTTCTATATATGTATATGATATTACTTTTCCTGTTACATTTACTACTTTATTGCTTGTTTATGATTTTATTTACTAACTAAAAATTGGGGTTACCTCCGAGTTATTAGGATGTATGTCTCATTCTGTTATTTTGAATACTGATGAAGAGAGCACGAGAAGGCCAAGAAAGGAAGCAAGGAAAGAGTAGCTTCATTTGGCAATAGTATGACTACCATTGAATGAAATGAATGTATAAATTTGTTTATAGAGTTTGAGTTGCCAACTAGGATGCAAAAGTTAATGTGTATATGACTTGTGTTGTGAATCTTGCTTGTATGTGTATATAATGTTATATCTCACTGAGGGTGCCCTAATGAAAGGGTACGTGGGTAGGCCTAGTTGCTAATCAAGAAAGTATATGATATTATTAACTTGTTCCACTTGTATATATGTGTTGAATTGATTATTGATGTGTTGAATTTGAATTAATGTGATGATTTTGTATGATGCGAGCTGTGTTGTTATATGAGAACTTGACATAAATGGTGAAGCGGAGCCCCATTTAAAGAGTTGAGTATGTATGATTCCTGACTATATGGTGAGACGGAGCCCCCATATGTAAGAGTCGAAGTTGAAAGGTTGAAAGTAGAACAAGTCTAGTCATATATGTGAATATGTGTTATATATATTTTCCTTATATAAGTCCATAATTATGTAATGTGGCATTAAGAGGTCAAAATGGGCAATTGATATGATATATGTGGTATAAGGTGTTAATCAGGTGTATATGGTTTTTTTTAGACTTGGTTCAAGGCTCAAAGTATTTTAATGGATAAGGAATGAGAACTGAGCGCTTATGATGCAAGCTTTTATAAGAAAAGTGACTTTTTACAACTTAGTGTCCAATTTTAGATTTGACCATCAAATCAAGTCCAAACTTGTTCTATTAGTTGGTATATGTTGTAGCTTTATGTGGGCACTTAAATCACTCTAATCGAACGTCAGATGTGAAAATGGTGCGCAGTGAAAGTTTGACTTTCGAGCTATTATATGATAGTAGAAATTGCTGTTCATATGCACCGAGGTGCATGATGTGCCCGCCGCGGTGTATGATGAAGATAGAAACAGCACATTGCTTTTGTACCACATGCCATGGGTATGTGGTACATGCCACAGTGCATAGCCCTTTTTCAGGATTGAGAAGTTATCTCTTATTGAATTATTTGATTGCGCTTGCGATTCGGCTAGCCCTCTTATTTGAGTATATGTTTTAAGAAGTCAAGATCCTGTGATTTAAAAACAAATAAATGGCTATTACTCTAATTTTATCGTGCTTTTTATTTATTGATTGTGTGATTAGGAATGGTAGAGTTTGGATTGAGTTAGGACTTTACAACTATAATTTCTCTTAGTATGAGTAATAGAAAAGTTGAAACGAGAAAATTTCAAGGGTTAGTTTCTTACCCTATAGTAATAAAGAAGTTTTCAAGAGTTAAATTAAGGCTTTATGATTGGTTTGGAGTTGAACGATAGAATTTTGAAGCTTTAGCTCAAATTTGGCCCTAATTCAAAGAGAAATGGGGTGAAAATGGAGTAGAGGTGAAATAAGATCGTTAGAAATGGTAGAAAGTGGTGATCAGGGGATAATGAACTTATAATGATTAAGTTAAAGGAAATGGATGGCTAAACTTAGCCCTAATTAATAACTAAATGTTTTTGGTTAATTGGATCAATTGACTAATTGTGAAAGTTTATACAGAATGGCGTATTACATGTGTGAGTTGAGGAAGGAGTCGTATAATGAGCTTTTACGATAATTGTAAATCCATAAGCAACCTTCTTGTGATAGAAGGGTTGAGGTAACTGAATAACTTTATCTATTTAATTATCTATTGTAACTATTTCAAAGTATGAATATTAATATGTGTAAATATTTATAATAAGCATATTTGTCAAATAAATATTTATGCATGAATGGGTTTCTAAAGGAAGTGATTTTATGAATTGCATGTTTAAGAATATATATGCTATATGGATATATATATATATATATAATATATGGTTTTATGTATGTATAGAGATGTGATTTGTATGAAAGCATGATTATAAGGATGGAAATTCACTCATAGGGAGAAGTAGCGAAAGACCATACAACATATTCTCCTTAGTGTTCGATGGAGTGCGATGTTGGAGAATAGCATCTCCTTAGTATTTTTTAAGCTGTGGTATTAGAGATTATCTCCTTAGTGGTTATTGAGGTGTGGTGTTGGAGATTTAGACTCCTTAGTGTCGATGTGATGCGTTGTTGGAGTCAATGACACCCTATTGTGTGAAATAAGAAAATGATAGTCTAAAAGTGAGATAAAACACCTTTGGCTGGGTGATTCTACCATTGAAGGTGAGTTCAAGGTCAATTAGTGTGTATGCTGGTTTAAGGAGAGCCTATAGTTTCATGTCGAGGTGATTTAGAGGTTTGGATGGTAGTAATTATGCTATACATTATTAGTGGTGAATTGGTGAGAATATGATTTCTAAAAGTAGTGATCAGTGGTGAAATATACTTTTTTAAAATGAAACATGTGTTATATGCTATGTTTAATTGTATATTATATAATACTTCCTTATAGTTAGAAGTGATAGTTAGTAGTAAAGAGTTATTCTATTACTGGAATTTTTATCTCATCTCATGGTTATATTTTTACAAGTCATAATGGTGATTCAGGTAAGGGGAAAGATTTTAGGCCGGCTCAGCGTTGATAAAGCCGTGCATCTTTGAGTTTTGTGTAATGAACTCAAGCTAGTTGTGAATGTTGTAAATACAAGTTGCCATAGGACTTGCATGCATGTTTAAGTTGTGATTTGTGGAGATAAGTAATGATTTTGTAAATTTCTCCTTTATGTGTGAACACATGGTGAAATGGGTAATTTTGGCTAAGATTGAGTTGTGAATGTGGAAACATGTGGATTTATTGTGAAATTATGGAAATTTAACCAAAATCATGTGTTTGGTGTAATATTATGAAATGTGGAAATGGGCTATTGAATGACCAAATCTTGATTTATGTGTATGTATGTTATAAAATGTTGTCAATCAGGTGTATTATGTCCTTTTTGACTTAGTTCAAAGCCTAAAATGGTCTAATGAGATAATGTGATCGATTTGAGTGCTTGGGTACGGTAAATTTTTTAAAAAGTCACTTTTTCACTTGAGTGTCTAAATTTGACTAGACCGTTGGATTGTGTCCAAACATATCTCATTAGTTAGCTTATGGAATAAGCTTCATATAGGCACTTGAACCATTCTGATCGAACATCGTATGTGGAAACAGTGCACACTAGATGTTTGCCTTATGAATTGTCAAATGACTGTTGCAAAAACTATCATGTGGGCCGTAGTACATGGTGTTGTTATGTCACAATGCATGGCATAATTTTTAACTTTATTTCTTTGTCTCGATAGCATGCATAGCCTCTAATGAATGCATATGATACCTTCTACAGTTTTATGCTCTATTTGGTGTTAAGTTGATTGAGAATTTTGATGATTTTCAAAATGAGTCTTGTTCCCAAGCTTTTCAAACTAAATATTTGATTACAGTCTGTGTTATGTGTGATGATTATGCTAATCCTCTTCTTATATGGTGATGATATAAGGAGAGGATTACAATAGAGGTTGTCCTGGGTCTATTGAGTTTGGCCTAGTTGTTTTTTAAGCTTTTGGCATTTAAAATGGGTTTTAATAACCCTATTTATGAAAATAGCATTTAATTATGGTTGGGTCTTGTTCGAGCATCCAACTTTTTGTTATGATAAAATTTGGTAGTAAAACTAGTACCATTAGCTAGTTCATTATACGAGCTTTTTGTGAATATCTAGATCACTTCATTCTGATGCGGAATAAAGATTTAAGGGCGTAGGAAGTTTTGCCTCAAATCTATCATATGATAGCTAGTTGCTATCAAATTCTGTGTAATACACCTAGTGCCAAGACAGTCTTCCTAAGAGGGGGTATGTAACATCTAAAATTTCTAATCCTACATTAATGATTAATTATTGGTTGAATGAGTAATTTAATGTGGGATTAAGGTTCTGGATAGTAAAAGGTTGTATTGACTCCGTAGGGTGTTATTTGAACAAATATGAGCAGAAGAGTGGAGTCCTAAATCAGAGTATGTGAGCATAGTAAGGATTGTCCTCACTATGCCACATGTTATGGTGGATAGTAGATGCACCGCGGTGCATGGTGCAGAACTTTGATAAGTTAGGGTTTTGGCATAGAAAAGAGAAGGGGTTCTACTAGGGTAAGTAATTTTAGGAGTAAGGATGACATTTTTAACCTGTTACTTATCAAGTAAGTTTCGTACTTCCTTAATATCTAATTCTACCTTATTTTCTCTTAGTTTTAACAAGTGAGAAATTGAATTCAAAAGTTTTAAGGAGTTGATTTCTTACCCTATAATGAAAAGGTTCTTTGGAACTAAAGTAGTACTTTGTGACTAGTTTGAGTCAAAATAATAAATCTTTAAAGCTATAGGCATGGTTTTCCCCAATGTAGAGAGAGACAGTAGTGAGAGAAATTTGGCCAAGTGAAGGTTAAAGCTTATAGAGAGGGATAATCAGTGGTAATACGAGTAATCATGTGAATTGTGGAATTGATAGCGATTAGGTTCTTAATTGCGATAATTGGCACTTTTGTTAATAATAAGGTTGATTTTGGTTTGCCAATTTTTTGTAGATTTTATTGTGTGACGAGTAGATAAGTGTAAAGAATTTTAAGTAAGGAAATTACACAGGTAAAGCTTTCTATCAAACAAAAGGGTTAAGTTAACTATATAGTTTGTTATGTTTGTTAACTATTATAATTATGTGGGAGTAATTATATAACTCTATTATAATTATGTGGGAGTAATTATATAACTATAGTTTTGTTGATTTTTATGCATGATATGCTATTAAAATGGTTTTAGCATGAACATTGGGTTAAGAAATGAAATCTGAAAGGTTATTGATTTTAATTGATATATATATGTTATGACATTATATGCTATAAAAATATGAAGAAAAAGCAGTGAAAATTGTGAAAAGAGCATGATCATAAGGGGTAGGAGTTCACCCAGATATATGGGGATTTGTGTGTGTGTGTGGAGAAATGAGTGAAAAATCAATATAGTTGGGCTAGCACTACAGGCTGTTACCATGAGAAATCCAGTACAATATATTATAAGACTATTACCATGGGACATCCGGGCAGTCTAACAACTCCCTAGTGCTCGTTAGGGGACGATTAGGAATCAACAATGCCTCTATCACAAATGTGTGATGAGGGAAACTATAGTCTATAGATGAGTTAAATTACTTTTAGTTGGGTGTTTCTACCACTGAAAGTGTGCTTAGGTCAATAAGTGGTTAATTCATGAGAGCATATGGTTTCATGTCAGGGAGTACTAGAGGTTCGGTTGCTAGATGATCATGCTAGTATATATTTATATGGAAATACTTTGAAAAGATGAATTTTTTCATGCTTTACTATATATTTTGATGTTACTACGGTTTTTGTTACTTTGACATGGTTATTTGTAATAATAAACATTTAATGAACTATATTAGTTCATGAGATTTTTATCTTACCTGGGGTTATTCATATTTTTAGGTTCTAACCCTAGTATTTTGAAGGAGAAAGACATTAGCTAAGTTGAGATCTCTCATTCAAGCCTTTGTAAGGATTTGGTGTAACGAATTTAGTTGTTATTAGATAAGAATGTGTATAAGTTGCCTTAGGATTCAAACATGTGCATAATGTGTTGAATATGGTGTTTTGTTAGTTTTAGGGACTCCCTAGCCCTCATGTATATGTGACTGGTAAAATGATAAAGTGGGCTAGTGGATGAATGTGTACATGTATGAATATGGGAAGATTGGAAGTGTATGTGGAAATTATTGGCCTTATATGAGATTGAAAACAAAAATGTGATTTTAGCCCAAAAGTGTAAAATGGATAGTTTACAAGCCAAACATGTGTATGTGTGTTATATTGTGCAAGTGTATGGTCAATCAGGTGTGTGTGGTCTATTTGGACATGGTCAAGGCTCAAAAAGTGGCTAATGACGTTTGGTTTCAAATTGAGACACTTGAGTGGCAAAATTTTGGCATAAAACAGCCAAAATGCACTTGGCTATCTAATTTTTGGTAGAAATATTAGATTAGAATGAAACTAATGTCATTAGTTAGATTTCCAAACAAGCTACGTAAGGGCGCTTGAACCACCGCAATCGGACATCGAATATGGAAATGGCACACATATGAAGTTCATACAAGAAATCTACAAAAATGATAGTAGATTCATATGTGTGTGCTGTGGCACATGTATCTATTCATATGCCATGGTTCACGGCATAGAGCATGCAATTGTGGTCACTGTGCCACATGCCGCGGCGCATGTGTCACGAGCCGTGACGTACTGCCCCAAATTTGACTTAATATTGATTGTAATGGCACATGTTTTCTTGTGGATTTAAATATGCTTCCATTGTGTATTATTTTACAACTCGAATATATCATTAGATGATTTTGAAAATATTTTATATTAGGATCCTAAGGTTTTTAAAGTTCTCAAATTAAATGATTTTGGATTAACTAGGGTTGATTGAAGTGGAACTCATGGTAATGTCAGTTAGGGCATTACAGGGTAAATATGGCTTTATAAAAAAATTGGCTAATAATAAAATTAAAGATATAAGTTTAGATGGCATCACTAATTATAGTAGAAAGTAAGGAGGAGAAGCTTGAATAAATAATTTATTCTAGTTCAGCTTCAACCACTTGAGCCTACATTTAGTCCACAAGTACCACTTGAGATTCTCTCCACTAACTCCACCAAGATTAATTTGGGTTCTTAGTAGCCTTAATATAATCTCAAACTTATACTATAGTTTGAATTACTCACCTTTACAAAGGTAATGATTTATACCTCTTGAACTCCTCGAGTTTAAAATACTCTATTTCAAAGAAGAAAAATAGAGATGAATAGAGTAGGTTGAAAAATGAATTACTTTTATCAAATACTCTCTCTAAGAGTTGACTTATAATTAATTTAGCTCACATGTAATGAATAAAAATTCAGAAAGTTGTAAACAATAATTAAAAATAACTTGTGTAGTTCATTTGTGTCATTCTTCTTAATCAACTTCATAAATGCTTCAATTTATAGATGGGCTCCATAAATGATCTGTTAGACTCATGAATATAGCCATTATAGTCATCATCTTCTCTCTTTTGAGATTTCATCAAAATAAAGCAATCTGATAGTGACTTATGGCAAAGCTTTTACTCTCATGGCAAGTACGGAAACCAATGTCTCTTTGCATTACATGTTTTGACAAGGCAGGTGAGAGTCTCTTTTGGAAGAACGAAGCTATTTGTGAATAAGGAGTTTTGGAATAAGATCTATAAGTATTTAATCCAATCTAAAGTTATGTTGAGAATGATTTTAGGAAGATTAAATAACAAACACAACTTTTAGAAGGTGAAATGAAAGAGAAGAGAGAGAGAGAGAGAGAGTTTTAAAATTCCCTTATTATTCATGTAAGAAACAGGGCATGTTTTTCATGCTTATTTTAGAATAAGCATCCTTACTTCAAAATAATGAAGAACTAAATATTGAGAAACATAAGATGGTTCTCATATATCAAAAGAAGACTATATATGCATTGATCTAAAATTCTTTAGTTTGGATAAAGAAGAAGAGCTTGGATCCTTGAAGAAATCTGAGGGATGGAATGATGAGGAAAGGAGAAGAATGGTGTGAGTTTCATGGAGGTTTTATGGCTGAAAATGGAGGTTAAGGTTTTGGAAAATGAACAGAAGAGAGAAAATGAAGAACACTATAAACAAGTGAGAGAAAATAAAGGAGATGAAATAAAATGGATGTTTGATCTCAATGAGGGCTCCATGGCATGCCAATCCTTGTTTTCAATTAGCTAAAGGCTTAATTAAAAATAAGAAAAGAAATTAAAATGGAAATGGAAGCCTTGTCACACACTTGCAAGGTGGCAACCTCGTATTAGATTAGAGATAATTCTAATGTGTGTGTAATTTCTCATATGTCATCCATATTATTTAAGCTGATTTAATCTCCCAAAAAAAGAATAAATCACATGCAAATTCTCAGCCATTGACCTCAAGGATTGTTGACTTCAATTGTCCAATTGATACACAAGTCACATGCCACTTATATCACATAATTCAATTAAATAACATGTGACATAATAAAATCTAATTAATGTCCAAAATTAAATTCATAATTAAAAAGGAGAATTTATTAAATTAATTAAGTTCTAGGCTCTATAAAATTATATAAAATTTTTTACATAAATGTAAACTGAAAACTAGGTCAAACTAGAACACTCAAGAAAGTGTTAACTTTTTATTTAATTACTCCTAAAATAAAATAAATTTCAAAAATATAATTTGACCATTCATACACTAGACATAAAATGTACTTTATCAATTTTTTTGTACATTTTCTCAAAATTTTATTTTTTGGACCAAAATACCCCTAGTGCACTAAATCTAAAAAATTAGGCAAAATTCTAAATCTAATGTAAAGTGTGCACTTTGAGGTCATAAATCATTAATAAAAGGGTCCTAATTGATAAATACAAGTGTGTAACAAATTTTTTCTATTATTAGGCTTATATGGTTTTCTTTGTAATGAAAGGCGGTAGCAGTAGCAATATAACAAATATTATTAGCGATTCATCATTCTCATATTATTTAGTATGTCATTGATTTCATTAAATTTCATTTGTTTCCACCTTCAATTTTCCTCCCAAGGATGCTTGGAGCCTCTTCTTAAGATCCCATTTGATGAAAGTGGGGTTGAATGTGTCATCGGCTTGAAGTTTTTTGAATGGATTTATGAAAACTGCAATTTCCAAAGAAAGAGCCAAAAGTAAGACAAGTATTCAAAAATTTCCTACCCTTGTTCTTTATGTATGAGCAAAACACAATAATCATTTCTCTAATGATATCTTGTGTTCCCTAATATTTGAGGAATAGCACAATGAAGATAAGAGTCAATTGATGGAAGCTATTTTATCATAGCTTCTCGTGTTTGTGATCAAACCTTTTCTTTTTATCTCTTTCCTATTTGACATGTAGAGATATTAGGTGTGATTTCTAGCACCCCATTAAGAAAGGAAAAAATTGTTTTTAAATACTAATAGTTTAGAGGAATGATCAAGTTTTCAAAAGTGTGACCTTTATTCGTGGAAGCAAAATCGTGCTAGTTTAGGGATAGAACCCTAAAACACAATAAAAATACAAGAACAAAATGAAAGGGATGAAATTTATGAAGGAAATAAAGAAAGATATGAAGTAAACAATAGGATAATGATCAAGGAGAAGATCCTCTAAAGCACCTGTCTCTAAGAACTTCAACCTTTGAAGACACCACAAGGGTTGATCACGCTCTTGATCACGTCTGTTTCTCACACGGGATGCCACCACAAAGCACTAAGGCTCACAAGAGTTATAAACTCTAAAAATGAATAATTTCATTTAACTTCTGTTCCGTTTACAAGAGGGAGCATGCCTAATTTATATAGGCTCATATAAAAGAATATTTTCTAAAATTAAAACCCTAATTTCCTAATACTAAAAGGAGAAATAATACAAAATAATGATCAACTATTCAGCCACATAATTTAGGAGATGTGATCCTAAAATTATGGGATTACAAAATTTAGAAATTAATACTATAATTAATTCTAACTTTTGACTAGACTCAAAATAGGAAATCAAATCAAATGGCCATTAAAATAGGAAATAATTTAGGAGACAATCAAAGGATCATAAAAGATTTAAAATTACACCACCCTTGACTTCTTCACTAGGGTTTCATGCCTCCTTGCTTGCAAGAGGCTCAACTTGTAGTCTTCCTTGCATTGGGCTAAGGTCTACATCTCTTGGGCTTGACTTTTTATGAGTTTGGATCTTAAGTACATTATACACATATAGATGCTCTCCTTTAGGCTTGAGAGGAGTGCCCCAATGCTCTCCAAACTCTTGAACTTCTTACGCAAGACTGAACAAGGCTTGCTTTATGGCTTTAATTCAAACTCTTGTCATTGGACCTCTAATATATTGTAATGGGTCTTTAGGTACGTTGGATTGGAAGTATTGGGCTCCTTCTATGTCACCACGCTTATGATTACCATCCTCAAGCTTTGTTGTCATTAGTGCTATGTCACCCGTGCTATGGGGTCCATCATTCCCTCCCAGTTGAAAAGGATTCGTCCTCGAATCTGCAGAATCATATAAAGATAGATTAGAAACATTAAATGTGGTACTAACATTGCCATAAGAGCTAGGCAAATCAATTTTGTAAGCATTATCGTTAATTCTTTCCAAAACTTAGAAAGGTCTATCTCCTCGAGCTTGAAGTTTAGACTTCCTTTGATTAGGAAACCTCTCTTTCCTTAAATATAACTAAACCCAATCTCCAGGCTCAAAGATCACACGTCTCCTACCTTTATTAGCTTGCTTGGCATATTGCTCATTCTTTTACTCTATGTTTGCTTTAACCTTAGCATATAAGTCTTGCACAAACACAACTTTTTTCTTGCCATCAGTGTTAGCATGCTCAAAGAAAGGCAAAGATAAAATATCAATAGGAGATAATGGATTGAAA
Organism: Prosopis cineraria; assembly: GCF_029017545.1. NCBI lineage: Eukaryota > Viridiplantae > Streptophyta > Magnoliopsida > Fabales > Fabaceae > Prosopis > Prosopis cineraria. The sequence goes on from NW_026556774.1 coordinate 16,076, forward strand.
CCATAAATAATTTCAAATGGAGAATAAGAAGTAGAAGAATGAACAGCTCTATTATAAGCAAATTCAATATGAGGTAAACAATTCACCTAATTCTTCAAATTCTTCTGAATTATTGCTCTTAATAGTGTAGTCATAGTTTTATTAACTAGCTCAGTTTGACCATCAGTTTGTGATGGACAGTAGTGAAAAAAAGTAACTTAGTCCTTAATTTATGCCATAGGGTACACCAGAAGTGACTAAGAAACTTCACATCCCTGTTACTCACAATAGTCTTAGGTAAACCATGCAAATGAACGATCTCTTTAAAGAATAAGTCAGCAATGTTAACATTATCATTAGTCTTAGCACAAGCAATAAAGTGTGCCATCTTAGAGAACCTGTCAACAACAACAAATATGGAATCTTTTCCTGCAGAAGATTTAGGCAATCCAATTATAAAATCCATAGAGATATGTTCCCAAGGGTGAGAAGGGACAGGTAAAGGAGAGCAAAGTCTATGAGGTTGGACCTTAAATTTTTCCTATCTACATTTAATGCATTTATCACAAACAGATATGACATCTTTCCGCATGTGAGGTCAAAAGAAATGATCAGATAAAATAGCCAAAGTTTTCTCTACACCAAAGGGTCCCATCAAACCACCACTATATGCTTCCTTAGTAAGCAACTCACGCATAGAACAAATAGGAATGCATAATTTATTTTTCTTAAAAATAAATCCATAAAATCTAAAGAAATCACCATATCTATGATTTTCACAAGATTTCCAAATATTTTCAAAATCAGAATCAGCTTTATAAAGATCTTTTAGAATCTCAAAGCCAAGTAATTGAGCATGCAAATAGGAAAGTAATGATACCTTCAAGATAAGGCATCAGCAACGATATTTTCTTTACCTTGCTTATGCTTAATCACATAAGGAAAGTTTTCAATAAATTTCATCCAGCAACCATGTCTCTTGTTCAACTTACCTTGAGACTTGAGAAACTTTAAACTTTCATGATCAAAATGAATGATGAATTCCTTAGGCCACAAATAATGTTTCCATATTTCTAAGGCCCTCTTTAGAGCATAAAGCTCTTTTTCATAGGTGGAATAATTCAAATTTGTGCCGTGAAGCTTTTCACTGAAGTAAGCTATAGGCTTAGAATCTTGCATTAAAACAGCACCTATACCAATACTAGAAGCATCACATTGAATTTCAAATGCTTTAGAGAAATTAGGCAAAACAAGTAAAGGGGCATTAGTCAATTTATCCTTTAGGGTTTGGAAAGCCCTTTCTTGTGTTTCACCCCATTTGAAGGTCACATTCTTCTTAACAAGTTCATTAAGAAGGGCAGCAATGCTAGAGAAATCCCTAACAAATCTCCTATAGAAGCTTGCTAAACTATGAAAGCTTCTCACTTCACTTGCATTCTTAGGGGTTGGCCATTCAAGAATAGCCTTAACTTTCTCCTTATCCACACGAATTCCCTGTGATCCAACAACAAATCCCAAAAAGATAACAGAATCCATGTAAAAGAAACACTTTTGAAAATTAGCATATACCTTATATTCCCTCAAGATGTCAAACACATTTTTAAGATGATTCATATGATCAGTCAAAGATTTACTATAAATCAGAATATCATCAAAGTAAACCACAACAAACTTGCCTATAAACTTTCTAAAAACATGATTCATTAATGTCATAAAAGTACTAGGAGCATTAGTTAAACCAAAAGGCATAACTAACCATTCATATAATCCAAATTTAGTTTTAAAGGCAGTTTTCCATTCATCACCCTCTTTCATACGAATTTGATGATAACCACTTTTAAGATCAATTTTAGAGAAGATAGAAGCACCTTGTAATTCATCAAACATATCATCAAGTCTAGGGATAGGGTAACGATACTTTACAGTGATTTTGTTGATTGCTCTACAATTAACACACATCCTCCAAGATCCATCTTTTTTTGGCACCAAGATAACAGGGATAGCATAAGGGCTAAGGCTCTCACGCACAAAGCCTTTCATCATCAATTCCTCCACTTGGCACTGGATCTCCTTAGTCTCTTCAAGGTTAGCCCTATAAGCAGGCTTGTTTGGAATAGCAACTTCGGGCAAGAAATCTATCCTATGCTCAATTCCTCTTAAGGGAGGAAGTCCATTAGGAATTTTATTAGGGAATAGATATCCATAATCCTGTAACAAAAAGACAACACTAGAAGGCAAAGTAAGGTCAAAAGTGTCAGTAGAAAAATAAATATTCTTGGGAATTACAATAAGAGCTTGCTCACTCATCAAAGCCTCTTGAATCTCACTTTTCCCACACAATAATATTTTCTTTTCACTATTTTCCTTCACTCCCACCATTCTATTTTTCTCTTTTCTTACCTTCTCACCACTCTTTTTCCTCTCTTTTGATTGATTTTCAAGTAAAGTAATACTCTCTTTCTTTTCTCTCTCACTCATGCCACAATCAAGGAGATCTCTCCTTTGCTTGTAATCTTGATTAATCTTTAGTTGATCTTCATAGGCTTGGATGAGCCTTAGAGGATTTAATACAACAGTCTTGCCTTTAAAAGGCACCTTGTAACAATTTATAAAACCATCATGAGTAGCCTTACTATCAAACTGCCAAGGCCTACCTAATAACAAGTGTCTAGCAAGCATAGGGGCTACATCACATAATATATCACAAGTATAAACCCCAACAGAGAAAGTAATTAACACTTGCTTAGAAACCCTAATTTTAGCACAATCATTCAACCATTGTAATTTGTAGGCTTAGGGTGTGGAATTAAAGGTAGAGATAATTTATCTACAAGTAAAGTACTAGCTATGTTAGTGCAACTACCACCATCAATTACCATGCTACATACTTTTTCTTTGATGAAGCATCTAGTGTGAAAAATATGCTCACATTGCTCATGTTCATTATCCTCCTTTAGTTGAATATTGAGAGCTCTTCTTGCCACCAAGATAGAGTCAACTACACCATTACATTCAAGCTCATCATTTGATTCATGGGAGGTAGAATCATCATCAACATTATCAGCATCATCTTTATCACTTTCATGCACACTAACATAGCCACCATCATCTCTCAAGATCATAACTCTTTTATTGCTACAATCTCTTGTCATGTAGCCCACACCATGACATTTGAAACACTTAATAGGAGAAGTGTTAGATGAATAAGAAGAAGGTTTAAGGTTAGAAGTTTTACCCTTATACTTAGTCTTTATTTCTTCCTTGGCCTGTGATGTATCTTTGGCTTTGGAATTCTTTTATTTGGAAGATGTCTTGGAGTCTTTCCAAGAGGACTTAGAATGTTTGTTCTTATTTCTCTACTCCAACTTTATAGCCTTGTGTATGAGCTCTTCCTTGTCCATAAAAGTGTACAAGTCAAGCTTATCTCTCAACTCTGGCCTCAAGCCATCCATAATTCTTGACATTGCTTCACATTCATTTTCTTGAATGTTTGCACGAAACTTCAAGATATTTAACTCGTGCACATACTCCTCCACTGTCATAGATCCTTAAGAAAACATTCTCAATTTTCTATTCAGCTCTGTGTAGTAGTAGCTAGGGACATAAGCCTTTCTCAAGTACCTTTTAAGCTTCTCCCACATTTTAATAGGCTTTTTCTCAAGTTGGCTTCTTTTATACTGCAACTCTTGCCACCAATAAATAGCATAGTTAGTGAAATTCAAATAAGCAATTTTTACCTTCCTTGACTCAGATAAATCAAGAGTCATGAAGATTTGATCTATCTTTATTTCCCAATTAAGATATTTTTCTGGATTGTTACTACCCTTGAATGAAGGATACTTTACTTTCTGGTTTGGTAAGTCAACATCACGTTTTGAGGATTTCTTTCCCTTAGGAGAAGGGGGATCTTCATACTCCTCATCATCACTGGGGGTCTCACGCTTCTTTCTGTAACACTTGCCCCGAGTGTTATCCAAAATCACACAATTCAAATAAACTAAGTGTGGTTAAGGAGTTAATCCTAAAACCAACTTAGGAAACAAACCATTTAAATCACTAAGCAAATATACGATTGCAAAGTAAACATTTAAAACCTTAAAAAAAATTATAGGTTCTAACTATAGCGCACGGAAGCAAGTTAGACGAAAGAGAAATAAAAAGATACTGTCATGACAGCATTTAAATTGCTGTCATGACAACCCTCCCGAGTCAACTTCTGGGAGGCGTCGTTCCGCCATCCGACCTCCGATCAAAGTGATTTTAAAGCTCACACATCACATTCAAAGGGTACTATAAGTATACCAAATTTCAAAAAGATCCAACGGTCGGATTTAAAATTAGACATGTTAAAAATTTGATTATTTTTGCTGTCATGACAGCTAAAAAGCTGTCATGACAGCACTTCCGGACCAACTTCCGGAGTGCACCATTTCATCATCTGACTTCCGATCGGAGTGATTCCAAAGCCCACACGAAGCTTATAAAAGGTTTTACTTGTGACCCAAATTTTAGAGAAATCCAATGGTCGGATTAAGATTTGGACACCCGGATGCAAAAGTGCAGCTTTTTGGTAAAAACCATTTTCAAAATTGTCCAAATCCCATCCTAATGGTCACAAACCTGTGGAAACACTTTGGACACGTCAAATAAGATTAAAAACACTTGATAGAACATTCAAATGATGGAAAACCCCCATACATCAAAATTTGATCACCCGGGTGCCATTTCTCAAAATGGACCCTAAACCCCCAAAATGCACAAATCATACAAGAGTGGTCACAAATCAATCCAAATACCATGTATTTATATAAATACATATGCTAAACATTTTCACTTGGCTCAGAGCTCCTTGTGGGGCCCACGCACCCACTCTCTCTATCCAAGCTGTATGTTTTCCCATAGCACACCATTTGCAATGCAACCACTTTGCATTTGCTTATAAAATCACATATATATCAAAATAAAGATATGCTTGTAAAAAAAACTTGGTCTACTAAGTAAATCCATCAAAACCACACACCATAACCAAGTTTCCTAGCCACAAGTCTGCAAACAGACAAAAATTCATACACAAGCACACAATCCACACATATTCACACACACACACACATAATCATATCCTACTGGCACCCTAATCTTAAATACATTACAATATATTTGCTCAAAAGAAAGGGGTTGCAGTTCTTTACAAATCACAAGCAAACCCCTAGCTTTGCTCCTTTCCCCGTCCACCACTGGATCCTTCGCCTGGACCTAGAATATTGAAAAGAAAGGGGTGAGACAACCACAGTCTCAGTAACAGCGAAATTTACATTGATTATTACAAAGTAAGCCATAATCAAATAAACGAATAATAAATTCAACATAGTATATAATTTAGCCATTTAAAATGCATGAATGCATGACCTAGGCCTGTATGGCCTTTCATGACTAACAGAATGCCCCATGGCACTCTTTAACTCGCAGGTAAACCTTATACCTACTTGTACCTCTACAGGCACAAAACATAATCTAAGGCATGATCTAATCCACCGAACCGCCTATGCCCCTTCGACGTGAATCCTGAGCAGTCAAAGCTAACTCCCTCCCAGAGCCAGCCCGACTTACTCTCCATGTGAGGGCTACCTTGGCCTAGGCACTCAACCTCACACTTCATATGTTGGATTCCCTCCCCCACTGAGAGGTGTCGAACACTCAATACACTAACCACTTTAGTGCACTGAGCCCACAATACGTAAGACAACACTGAGTACTGACAGTGTGCCATAGAATATCAAAAATCCACACCTTCTCATTGGTGAACTCCCACCGAGATCATGCCTTTTACTCTTGTCTACCTTTCCTGAGTATTGACCATTCAACACTCTAAAGTAGTATAATATTTATAAATCTCATTTCCATAAAAACATTGTTATTAAACAATTAAAAAACATATTTGCACTATAATCAAAGTAGTACCCCATAACCCCTTATAAAGCACATTTAATCTTTTAAAACATGTAATGCATGATAACTAGTAATATTTATTCAAAAATAGCTAAAACAAAGTAATAAGAAATATAAATTCCCCTGTTACCTCAACCCTTTGGTACTAAAAGGGTTCTCCTTGTACAAAATAGGGCTCGGCTTGTTCCTTACTTCTCAATAAGTTCCACCAACAATTTTCTACAACATATAAGTGATCCACATCACTTATCATGACAAATAGCATTAATGAAGACTATAACTTATACCACACAACTTAGGTCAATGAGTCATACTCCACCCTAATGGTCCATATATTAAACCAACCATTCACATAGTATCACTTAACCACCAAAACCATTTATTAGCCATCACTAGGCTAATTTTCAATTTATATAATTTTTTAATCAATTAAAAACCTTTACTTAATGCCACCAACTTTCACCATTAGCCCTTATAATGAAAACCAAACCTTAATTTAAATCTTATTGGGCTCAAATAGCAAAATTATAACTAAATCAATAGGCTTAAACCATTGAGGAGCAAAAACCCAATTTCTCAAGGTTTATTTTGTGCCCAAAACACCTCTTTTCATCCAATTATTCACTCAAAACATTAGATCACTATATAGAAACTCAAAACATGCTCCCTAGAATCCAAAGAAACAAAAGCTTGCAAGAATAAAGTCTTTGGGATCAAAATCCAAAAATTTTCTCTTCCAAAAATTGAAGAAAATCAAGAGAAAGAGAAGAGGATTGAAGTAGGGAGTTTACCTATCGTGTAGCCGAGCTCGCAACGGTCACAAAGACTCCTAGATCCAAGCCTAACTCCCTCCCTTTCTCTTCTCTTCTTCCTCTCTCCCTCTCATACGTTTCCTTTCCTTTCCTTTCCAACTCAATTTCTGCGTTTCTGCATTTGTTTGCTCTTTAAAATGCTGGTCAAAAAGTTTGGGGAAAATTACAAGAAAGGGCCCAACATTTTTTATTATTGCACAAAAGCCCGGGTCAACTTTGGTAATTTTTTCCATAGTTAAAAATCAAATAAAACCAAACTTTTTCTTAATAAAATTCAAACTCTGGGCCTCTATTAAATTATTCTAAATTTTAATTTAATTATAGATATTTTATTTTATTTTTATTTATTTTTTTTAAATAAATTTGAGTCTTAAAATTTTTAGGATGTTACACTTCCCTTTAGAAGAGGAAGTCTCCGGCTCATCTTTATCCTCCTTATGGAACCTATGATCAAGTTTCAAGCGAAATTGCTACAACTATGTTTTGATAAGTTCTAAAACAGAGTTCATATCAATACTAGGAGATTCATGTTACTCATGTTCATAGAAGCACTAGAAACCATATAAGATAAAAATGGATCCTCACACACACAAACTCATGTGTTTACTCTCAAGATAAATAAAGTCACTCGTGTTTTACAAAAAAATTAATGGCTTTTTTTTAATGATGAAAAATACACTTTCCTTTTACCACTCATTAAGCTTGTGGATAGAATCCAATGGTAAAACCAAACACAAATCAAGAAACTAAGAAACAACCAAGTGAATATCTTCTAAATTAAGGAAACTAGAAAACAAGCACAAGATGAAAAGAGGATTTTTTTTTTTTGCAATTTTGAAACAAATAAGAAAGCAAAATTTTCAAATAAAATTAAGCTTGCAAAAGGAAAAACCACATGTGACAACAAAAATAAGAAAGAAAGAAATAAAAGTCAAAGAGTCAAATACTTAAAAATAAAAATAGAAAACTAAATAAAATAGGAGAGTAGCACAAATAGCAAATAAGAGAGTAGAGAATTTGAAAAGTGCTACCAAAAATTAAAAATAAAAAAGTGATCAATGTAGAAGACTTTCTTATCACCCAAGTTAACTTTTCTCTTTAGGCAACCTTTTGGTGACTTGGAGTTCAAGAATAGCCTTTTTCTATAGTCATAACTCACAGCAATATTTTTTTTTGTAATTTTTTTGAATTTTTGGATTTTTTCTATTTTTTTCAACACACTAACACTTTTTTTGCCTTTCTTTTGCATAAATTTTTAGGTATTTTTTTTCTCTTTTTTTGAGAAGGCTAATAAAATGAAAACTCACATAAGATAAAAAAAGTCACAAAGATGAAGAAGAGAAAAACTAAAAGATATAAGTAAATGGGTAGATAAGATATGATCATAAAAAGAAATAACTCAAGATGAAAAAGAAGAAGAAAGGATAAGAATTTGAACCAAAACTAGCAACCAAAGCTCTGATGCCAATCTAATAGGGGACGCGGAAGTAAAATCATGTTAGTTTAGGGACTGAACCCTGAAACACAATAAAAATACAAGAACAAAAAGAAAAGGATGAAATTTATGATGGAAATAAAGAAAGATATAAAGTAAATAATAGGATAATGATCAAGGAGAAGATCCTCTAGAGCACCTATCTCTAGGAACCTCAACCTTCAAAGACACCACAAGAGTTGATCATGCTCTTGATCATGTCTGTTTCTCACATGGGATGCGACCATAAAGTACTAAGGCTCACAAGAATTATAAACTCTAAAAATGAATAATTTCATTCAACTTCTATTCCGTTTACAAGAGGGAGCATGCCTAATTTATATAGGCTCATATAAAAGAATATTTCCTAAAATTAAAACCCTAATTTCCTAATACTAAAAGGAGAAATAATATAAAATAATGATTAACTATTCAGCCACATAATTTAGGAGATGTGATCCTAAAATTATGGGATTACAAAATTTAGAAATTAATACTATAATTAATTCTAACCTTTGACTAGACTCAATAGAAAATCAAATCAAAGGATCATTAAAGTAGGAAATAATTTAGAAGACAATTAAGGGATCATAAAGGATTTAAAATCACACCACCCTTGACTTCTTCACTAGGGTTTTATGCCTCCTTGCTTATAAGAAGCTCAACTTGTAGTCTTCCTTACATTGGGCTAAGGTCTACATCTCTTGGGCTTGACTCTTTATGAGTTTGGATCTTAAGTACATTATACACGTATAGATGCTCTCCTTTGGACTTGAGAGGAGTGCCCCAATGCTCTCCAAGCTCTTGAACTTCTTCACAAGACTGAACAAGGCTTGCTTCATGGCTTTAGTTCGGGCTCTTATCATTGGACCTCTAATATATTGTAATGGGTCATTAAGTACGTTGGATTGGAAGTATTGGGCTCCTTCTATGTCACCATGCTCATGATTACTATCCTCAAGCTTCATTGCCATTAATGCTATGTCACCCGTGCCATAGGGTCCATCACTTATCTAATATAAAACATGGTTCGGGTTTGATTTCATGGCAATCTATATTCACCGAATTGAACTTGACAATTAAAATTTTCACATAGTCTAGTGAGATAATTACATGATCACAGTTTTGTAAATTCTATAAAGGACAGCAAGGTTGAAAGTGTCTAAATAAATATTACGTAATGAGTGCTTGTTACCAAAAATGATGAAAGCAATGTATTCTTTGAGCAAGAAATTTCCTCCATTACTATTACCCTTTCACCCATTTTTTAGAGTTTCATTTATCATGAATTCATAGAATAGATAATGTATTTCTTTATAAAGAAATTTAGGGAAATAAAATGTTTTGACAACAAAATCAAATAACATCTGGCTCAAAAAATGAGTATGGACACCTTTAATACATACTTTGAATAGCTAGTGCCAATGTTTATGATTAATTAGGACACAATCTCATGAAATAAAGACATGGTTAAATTTTTAAAGCTAATTATGTGTATATATTTATCTTTATTAATAAGCCATTAAGAATAGACTCAATACAATGTAGAACTTAAAATTCCCTCTAAAAATGGTAGGGTATTAAACCATAATTTTGAGGCCAATGAGAAATTAAAGTTGTGGAGTCAATTTTTGAAAACCATAACCATGTCATAATGATTTTACAAAAAAGCCAATATAAGATGCACCATCATCATCAAAAAGGTGTGCCCATAAAAAACTGACAAATTTATGGGGAGTCAATTGACGAAAACTATTTTATCTTAGCTTCTTGTATTTCTGATTGAACCTTTTTTTTTATCTTTCCTATTTGACGTAGAGATCTTAGGCATGTTTTTTGGCACCCCATTAAGAAAGGAAAAAATTGGTTTTAAATATTAAGAGTTTAGAGGAATGATCAAGTTCTAAAAAGTGTGGCCTTTATATGATACAAAACATGGTTCAGGTTTGATTCCGTGGCAATCTATATTCACCAGACTGAACTTGATAATTAAAGTTTTCACATAATTTAGTAAGATAATTAAATTATCACAGCTTTATAAATTCTATAGAGTATAGGATAGGCTGGTACCCAAGAGGGGGGTGAATTGGGTGACACTTAAAAAAAACTTTTAAAAACTTAAAAGAGTGAAATGCTTTAGTATGAAGAAGGAAGATGAGACACATAAGATTTATACTGGTTCAGCCCTAAACTTGGCCTACATCAAGTCATCAAGGTCACACTTGAGATTTTCAACTAAATGCATAAGCTTCAATAGGTGCTTACCATCATAGTACAACTCATAAGACTTAATTTGTCTTGAATCAACCAACAAAACCTTGCTACAATCTAAAAAATTATTACAAACATTTAAAAAATACCTTTTCAAGATTTCAAATAAATGAGATAAACCTTCACAAAGAAACTCTCCTAAAGAGTAGATAAATTAAAATTGAAAGCTTATAAACTTGTAAGAGCTTTTTCACAATTCTTTTAAAAAATTATGAGTGAATGTAAGATGTTTAAGCACAATTTAAAAGCTTTTTGAATCCTTAGATAAATAAAATTTTTCTCAAGAGTCAAAAGTTCTAGTCCAGACTTGAATTGTATCACATATATAGTTTTTAGTCATTGTTAGGCCGTTGGAATAGTGTTTCCAGCCGTTGGTGCAATTTCTTGTGAGTGACCTGCTAATCACATGTGAAATTGCTCTTAACATGTTCCTGATATGTTTACGTGATAAATCAAGCGTGAACATTAGTATGTCTTAGACATGGTTTTACATTTATGAACAAGTAATCCGTTCTATGGGCAAAAACTTGCGTACGAACCTATTGCTCTCATTTGTGATTTAGGTTATAAAAAGCCAACACTAGTTCTATGTGACAAATCCTGTGTGTAGATAACTTGTGATCACGCTTGATTTTGCTTGCAAAAAGCTAAGCCAAAATTTGTGTCACAGAAGTTGTGTGGAACCACCATGCTTTCATGCATGAAATGGCTCGTAAAATGCTAGAGCCAATTCTTGTGAACAAAACTTGTGTAGAAGCAAAATGTCATTGTGTGTGAAATAACTAGCTCCAGACTTAGTCCATTTGGGAGGATAAATCGCAGGTTAAAGACAACATCATTTGTGCATGAAATAGTAGGTAGTAAGGCTCTAGGTACATATCACATGTGAAAATGCATGCATTCAAGTAAGATTTTGTATGATCAAGAGATATAGATATGTGAATCATAGATCATACAAGTAAGTAGATTGAACTTGACTTGAGATGACTTAAGAATCAATATGGAAATATGCATTGAAGTAACAAATGACAAATCACGTGTGGCTTTCATCAGTCTTCACTCGTGAAATGGCCTATAACACAATATAATGAAACACAACTGCTAAAACTTGCATGCAGACTAGTGGCCTACTTGCATGATTTTGAACACAAAAGTAAAGTTAAGGCATCACATAATATAAGTGACAAATCATGTGTGAATCACTCCTTGACTCTTGCATGAAATGTTAGTTAGTATACCCAACATGTTAAATCTCATGAGTGACCTAGTAAAATCACGTGTGATTTTACAGCCCACACTAAATTCAACTTCTATGTACCTTAACATACTAGAATGACATAACTTACAAGCTTAGATGAGTCTTTATATATATATATATATATGAGACTTATGAGCTAAAGTTGATGCATTCATTTTAATGAATATGAAAAGTGATTAAGCTCTTAAAGTTTTCACATTGAATCTAAGAGAATTAAAATGACTTATCTTAAAGTTCTTCCTCTTCTCTTGATTCTTCATGCACTTGAGGTTTTGTTTTCATTCATGATTTTTTATTAATTTGCACACATAAAAAACACCTCTTCTCTTAGTTTTGTAATCATCAAAACATATGATCCAATAATCTCCTTTTTTTTATGATGACAAAACCTTAATATTAAGGTTTTTAGTTCTGTTTAATATAAAGCTTGCCTTTAATTAGATATGAGAGAGTAATTGTTAAAAGTGTATAATCATTAAAGTTGCAACCAATAATTTGAGTAAATGAAATACATGGAATATTTCATTAGTAAAAGATATACTACAAGTCATAGCATAACAATTCATCAATATAAAATACAAAACCTTTACAAAAAGATTTCTTCCCTAAGACTATGTCCTATAACTCCCCTTTAAGTCTAGCATATCTTTCTAATCTATCTTCTTCCCATTTAGCATCTTTAAAGAAATGCAGGCCTTCCCAAGAGAGAGGAAACTCAATATCTGAAATGGGCTTCTAGAATTTCTCTATCAGATAGAGAATATAGATTAAAGGCTAGAGTAGATTATTATAAATCTAGACTTTACCATTCATAACTACACATAAACCAATACAATCATAAATCAATATAAGAGTAATAGTGTCTTTATTTATTTTTAAAATCAGGGGATCCTGATTTCTTAAAGCATATATTCAAATAAAAGGGGTAGCAGAAGTGTAATACAATCATAGGACTAAAAAAAACAAATATAGCATCTCTACGCTAAAAAGGGCCATGCATCATGGCTTATACCACATGCACCGTAGCATGTGGTATAAAGCAATGTGCTCTATTTCTATTTATGCTATGTGCTACGGCGTGGTACAATGTGCACCACAGTGTATATGACAACAATTTCTATTGTTATATGACAGCTTAAAAGATGAACTTCTACCACATACTATTTCCACCTCTGACATTCAATTGGAGTGATTTAAGTGCCCACATGAAGCTTATAACATATACTAGCTAATGGAATAAGTTTGGACATGATCTAATATTATGATCTAAAATTAGACACCCAAGCACAAAAATTCACTTTTTCTTTCAAAACTTGCATATGAGTACTCAATTCTCATTTCTTGTCCTATTAAACCATTTCAGGTCTTGAACCAAGTCTAAAAGGACCACATACACCTAATTGACACCTTATACCATATATAACACAACATATGCTTTATTTGACCTCTCAATGCCACATTACACATTGTGAACTTTTATTAGGAATAATACATACAACATATATTCACATAAACTTGTTCGACTTTAAATCATCTAACTCTTACATATGAGGCTCCACCTTACCATATGGTCGGGAATCATAAATATACTCAACTCTTCAAAAGGGGGCTTTGCCTCACTATTTTTGTCAAGTTCTCACATATAACACAATTCACAATTAATTTCACATTTAACACATATATATAAGTGGAACAAGTTACATAACGACATATACTTGCTTGATTAGCATCCAGGCCTACCTACGTACCTACTACTGGGGACCCTCAGTGAGATGCAAAATATATATATACATAAGCAAGTTTTCACAACAAAATTCATATACACATTAACTTATGCATTATGGTTGGCAACTCAAACTTTTACAACATATTATACATTCATTTTACTCAATAGTAGTCATACGACTACTAAATAAATCTACTCTTTCCTCACTTCCTTTCCCAGCCTTCTTGTGCTCTCTTTACTTGCATTCAAAAGTAACATAGTAAGACATACATCCTAGTAACTCAGAGGTAACCCCAATTACCAATTAATAAGCAAAATCATAAACAAGAGATAAAGTAACATGTGTTTCAATTAAAACAATATCATATACGTATACAAGAATTCATTCTTATCAATCTTATTATGCTCTTTCTCATCCATTCCCTATTCCACTTAGTGGAGTAACCTTTACACTCGGACCAAGATTTCTAGTCATATATAACAAGGCCCTCCATGCCACTACTCATACTAGGCATTCTCTTCATATATGGGTGGTCTCCTAAGTCTGTCATGGCAAAGTTAAACTCTATGCTTTGGATCATTAAGACCTTTTAGACTCACACAAAGTAGCACCACAACCCCTTACCCTAGTCTAGGGCAACCTCATGAATCTTTCCATATCTTAAGTATGTCGTGGTGGAGTCAAACTCTATACTCTAGATCATCAAGATTCTTCTAGGTCTATCCTAGTGGAGTCAAGCTCTATATTTTGGATCATCAGGACTTCTTGGACCTCTTTAGAGTAGGGGCCACGTCCCCCTACCATAATCCATGGTATTCTCATGAATGCGATGCATGTAATACATATGTCACTTTCAAATTCATTTTCAATCAATACTCACACAACCACATGCATACTCTTTCATAATAATACTACTCTATTAGTTCACAACACAATGCACAAGTTTATATAAAATACTTATAAATAATTTCACAAACACAACAAGTAAAATGGTTATTTCAGTTACCTTTAACCCTTACTACTAAGGGTACAAATCACACACAACTCTTAAGGGTATAGATTCTAATAAGCAGTGCCATTAGTACTCAATCTTACAACACAGTAAATCCCTTAGTCAATTCTCAACATTTGACATATGCATTAATTTGGCTAAATCAATTTCTTACACATGAAATACAGTTCAATTAGAATCCCTTTGAATTCATAATCCCATTATCTATAGTCATTGGCCATACAGTCCATCTAAAGGACTATAACAAACCTCCTAACTCATTTATTTACAAATTTTCATCTTTTAACCTAACTTCTTAGCTAAATGAGCTTAAATCCTCAAAGCTCACCATTCAACTCCATACTAATCACAAAACCTTAGTTCTATATTTGATTTCCTTTTTAGACCTTTCTTTTAGATTCTAATACCTTAAAAACTTCCTGATTCGATTTCTTAATAATTATGAAATTCAATAAAACATGGGTTAGCAATGAAGTGTAAGGTCCCCTACACTTATCTTTTTGTACTCCAAACCAATCAAGTGAAAAAGGTCCCAAGAGAAAACTCTAAGAAAAAAAAAAGAAGCGAAAAATAGTGTTCAAAGTCACTAAAATACTAGCTCAATTACTTCTTCTATAATTATCAATCAATATGGAAATAATTAAGAAAGAATTATGCACGTCACAAACAAACCCTTACTAAGAATCGATGTCAAAGAGTAAGCCTCTCTGGGTAAAGTATTTGCTCTCATCACTCAAAGTGTTATAAGGTATTCAATTTCACTCAAAATTCCCAAGATACTTACCATAAGTTTGTAACCCTTCTAATCTCCACCACTAAATAACACTTGCAATCAAGAATCAAGTAAAATTTATTAGGTTATAATGTAGGTACTGAA
>NW_026556775.1:0-31430 GCF_029017545.1 Prosopis cineraria
AAAAAAAAAAAAAAAACTCTCCACCTCAGGTACTTTTTCATAAAAAAGCATAGTTGACGATGAAGAAGATCAAATCAAGGAAGAGGAAAAACACACTCTATATTTCTACGTCCATCATCTCCCTCGTAGTCAACCACAAAAAATAGATATAGCTTATATGGTGAAATAATAGATTTGAAAGTTTCATGCCAAAACAATAAAGATAAAAGAGAATAAAAAAGGAACAATTTCTTTATCCTTTAGTCTCTTTTTTTCATTATCAACTGCTACTTTACAAGAATAGCACGGTGCGGTATGAGGAAAATAAAATAATTGTATGTAAAGGGTTTGAAAATAAGCCAACATACTCTGCCATCATATGCTTGCACTTACGTGCTTCCTTTTTCGGCTTCAATTTTACATCTTTATGTTTAATTAAATACAACTATTGCAGAGTTGCAGTCTTTTTAATCTTATCACAAATATAATTTTTCATTCATTTTAAAATTAATCTTGGTATAATCGATTTGTTCGTATGAAAAACATATTTGCCTTTTGTTAAAGCCCAAATATGTAGTACTTTTACGGTTTTACCATAGTTATAAATATGCATATGATATGAGTAATTCAATAGTGTTTTTAAAAAATAATAAACAAATTCTCAAACGCCATGTCTCGTGATCTTTTTATTTATTTTTAGTTTAGTCATTTTTTTCCATGAAAATGTGGTTTTGAGGAAGGAGTTGGCCGCACCAATCCATTTTACAGTTTTCTTTGGCCTCTCTTTAATTTATTGTCTCTGATATATAATTTATAACCTAATTATTTTCCAACAAGGCCAATGATAGTGATTCCTTAATTACATATAGGGTTAGAAAACATTTTTCCCTTTCAATTTCTTTCAAAGAGCGATGGATATCCTATGATAATAAATTGAGGTAATGTTCCTTCTAAATCAATTTTTCTTACGAGCAATTTTATATTTTTATTAAGGCCATTATCTACCTACGTATATAACTAGAGTTAATAATTCAAGCGGGCTAATTTAATCTTTTTATTAAGGCCACTATCTTTTTATTTTGGGCCAAATAAGTAAAAAAGCTCATATGGCCAAACTCAGCTCTAACATCCTTAGGTTTTAAGCTTATTTGGGCCAACCCAAAATATTAATTTTAAAAAAAAATAATTTCTAATTTAAAATTAATTATTTTTATTATTATAAATATATAAAATATAATTTATATATATTTTTAAAAAATAAAATGTTATTCAGCTTGGGAGGGGGTGTCTCCTTTTCTTACCCTCCATTTCCCTCCTTGTCTCTCTCATCATTGCTAGATCAAAATTTTCAATGATTCAGATTTAATTTTTATAAAATTATTATTATAATTTTATATAAAATATAGAAATAGAATATTATAGTTTTAAATTGTTTAAATTAAGCTTTAAAAATTCAAATTTATTGATACCTTTTTATACAAAATTAAAATAAGCAATTTATCAAATATAAAATCAGAACCATTGAAACTTTGATCCAATGATGATGAGAGAGGAAAAGGGGGGAATAGAGAATAAGGAAAACGAGACACACTAAACCTGTAATGCAAATAGAGCCAAACTTAAAAGTTTAGTATTTTATTAAGCTTGGGTCTACCTTTTTTTGGGTTCATTCAAGTTGGCCTGAATTATCGACTTTATACGTGTATTATCTGTTGTTTCTATTGACTATCTGATTTGGCTTATTATTGTAGGGTTAAAATATTAATTTGTCCCTAAACTTTTTTTAAGGGCACTAGGCACTTTAAATTAAGGGTAATGCAATATTGTCTTTCATGTATTAAAAATCGAGTAATATCACCTCTCCTTTAAATATCTGTTCAGTTGACTAGAAGTGTTAACCAAATTAATTATAAAGAAATACATACATGAAGAGTAGTATTGTACTACCATTGATTTCAGGGTGCCTGGCACTCTTGTAAAAATATCTACAAGAACAAATTAGCATTTTAACTTTATAATAATAAGCCAGGTTATCAGATGGTCAATGGGGCCTTCTTAAGGGAAAATGATGGGTTCTTATGGGAAAAATAAAATTGCTCTAGGAAAAACATAGTTTAGGGGAACATTATCTCATTTATTAGCATAGGACATCCTCAAAAAATAATTTAAAGAGAAGCATGTTCTTTAACCCTAGTGAGAAATTATAAATATATAATATGATTTTCAACCATCCAATTAAAAATTAAAAAAGGATATTTAATTTCTAAAAGCTATTTTCCTTATGACTCTAATTGTGTTCCGCAGTAGCATATTGCAAAATTAAGAAATATCATTGAATAAAACAAATAAATGAAATTACTTTTGAGAACACTGGGTGCGTATCATAATTTAAGGCCTTTCCTCTTTCTTTTTTTGCTTTTTCGATGAAGGAAAAGAACTAAAATCACAAAAGCACGTACGCTAATCTTTGAACACTCATTTCTTGACCACCACAACGGCACAACACAACACCACCATTTCACAGCACGCCATTGCTGGACTAGTACTACACTCTCATTTTTTTTAACTAATTTTTGGCATTTTCTTACCTTTAATTCTCTCACTCCTCCTTGCATCTCTCCTCTCATTTGCTTCTTTACCTATTCTCTCAGTGAGTGAGTGGGTGCAAAATCACCTTTCAGCAAAACAAAGCAGTACTCTTCTCCTCTCCATTCAAGTTCCCTCTACTATTCAAAACCCCTCTTCTCCACCATTACCCTCTCTTGTTTCTCTCTACCAGTCCTGAAGTATAAGCCATACAAGTCCAAATTGTTGATTATCTAAAATGTAAATATTTTTTAATCCTTATTATCATCAATCTTTATTTAAAAAAATAATAAATCATTGGATCCTTCATAAAGTGGTATTTCAGTAATCTCACTGAATTCTTTGTCATTATCTAGAATAAATTTATTACAAATTGTTCTATTCTCAAATATTAATTCAAAACTTTAAATAAATTTATAAAAAAATTTATAAAGCCTTTAGGCCTAGCACAAGTTGAGCCCATTTGTACAGGCTTACAAGGGCGGAGCTTAAAAGTCTTTATATAACATTAATTTTTTATCTTTCAAAACTTGACTTTTGAAAATACGTGGTCTACAAGAGTGGCCTGTACCTCATTCACAACTCTAGAAATGAGGGTTAATAATAAAGCTTTGGCTGTTAATAAGATTTTGTAAGGACAGTGATCAATTTAAATCAAATTTGAGTTCCAATGGCTCATGATTTTATTGCCACATGTCTGAAAATACATACATAGCATAAATAAACACAAATTTGATAAATTGGTCTGTAAACATATTTATAAATAACCAATGACGTGGGAGGTTTTTATTTTCGAGCATTCTGGTTAATCGCTAATCTCATTGTCATGAGAGAGAAGGTTTCATAGGCATATCAGTCTGACCTTATGCTTAATTTAAGACAATAAATTTAATAAATCAAGTGTTTTTTAGAAATAAAACAAATATTCACAAATTAAGGGACATGTTCAAGCTTCAAAAAGTACATAGTCTGAATAGCTACTAAACCAACGTTTTACTGAAAAATGAAGCCCCGTGCATCTGAACATCCCCCAAGATTGAAAACACAACCTTTAACCTAGAGGTTTAAACTACATACATACATACATACATCAAAATAATGAGAATGAGAGAGATTGTTTTTTTGGGGGTCAGGAGAGAGAGATTAAAAGATTAGAGAGATGGAAAGATAGCATTAGAGGAGCAAGTGAGAGAGAAGGAGTAAAAAAGAAAAGAAAAGGCATAAAAAAAAATAGATGGCCAGGATCAGGAGTGTAAAGACTGAGTTTGAATAATCTCATTAATCAATTTTACAAGTCAAAATCACAGTTTTGTAACAATATATCCAAACACCTCTATTACATGTTTAAAACCTAAAACCATGTTTTCTTAAAAATATCTAAACTTTCATTATGCATTCCAAAAAAATTTTAAACTCAAAACCATGTTTTTTTAAATATCGAGCACCTCTATATATGTCAAAATCAATTATAAACCGAAAAATATGATATGTAAAATAATTTGTATGATTTTTGGATAAATTTTTAGAAAAGTATGATTGAAAGTATGAATTGAAAAGTAGGTAACAGTATCTTATGAGATCACTGTAGATTTGGATTCATAATTGATTTTGACACATATGGAGATGTTTGGATATTTTTAAGAAAACCATAATTTTAGATTCATAATTTATTTTGACATATATAATGGGTATTTGGATATTTTATGAAAAATATGGTTTTGAATTCATAATTAATTTTAACATATAATAAGGATATTTGGATGTATTTCCACAAAATCATGGTTTTACTTGATTTTTAATTTTGCTTTTCAATTCTACTTTTCAATTTAGATTAAAATCAATCTTATTTAATAATTTTACAAGTCAATTATATACCTCAAAACATAATCAATTATATTCAAAATCAATCATATTAATTAATTTTTTCATAATCAATTATATCCAACTGAAATACAAACACACCTTGAAGAGATATGAGAACAAAGAGGAGTGGCACAGTGTACGTAACATGCCAATTTAGCAAAACATTTCCAGTGTGGGCGTATGTTCTATTTGCTTTGCTTTTTTCATTGTTTTTTTTTTTTTCTTTTTTTCTTCTTTTTCTTATTTCTCCACTTAACGTCAATGGCATACCTAAGTCCTTCCTTATCTTTTTATTCATTGATTTGGTTATCATTTTGTTATATTGGGTCATTGTTTATTACGTTCATACAAAAATTCAAATCTCCACCAACCAATATTCACAATCGCTTCTATCCTGGACAAGATCGACATTGGAGTCCCAAGGAAATATCTCAATGCTAGATAAATCCCGTAAAATGAAGAAATTTCATTTAGCCCTAAAGGACTGATATGATGGAATTGAATTAATATTTGGGAGAATTCCAATATAGAACCTCAGTAGTAATTTAATTAAAATTTAGGACCCAAAAAAATTCTAATAATAACCCACCGGCATCTAAGACTAGAAAATAATTTTATATCACTGCTAGAAAATAGGCGATTTGCATCGGAAATTGCCCTAAATTTGTGACGGGATTTCCATCTCTACCACTATTATTTGCGATGGAAATTGTAATGGAACAGGTGGTGTCAAGAATATGCTCGTCACGATTTTTTTTTTTTTTGCGGCGATATTTTCATTTTGGTCGCAAATTTGTGTCGGAATTTGTTGTCACAAAGGCGTGGCAAACTTGCCAAATCCATTCGTGATAGAATTCACCGTCGCTAATGTGTCCCCAATTTTATGAAGGACAAAATTGCCACTAATCCGTCTCAAAATTTTGTTATTCGTAAATAAATATATCCATTGCAAATCCATCCCAAAAATTGTGCAGTACACTGCCCAATTTATTAATTTAATTTTAATTGTTATTTTCCTTAGCATAACTTTTAATTACAATAATTTTACCAAAAAATAAAAAATCATAATAAGATATATCACAACATTATCAAATATTATTAAATACTCAAAAGTATATATAATAATATCGAACCATACTACAATTACTCAAATATTTAAAATAGTCAAATAACATCATAAATCATGAAACACAATTGTCAACTTCATCGCTTCATCTTCACCTTCACCCTCACCATTCACAAGTAGCAGATGTTTGAGCAAGAAATTAATATTCCTTTTGCAATGTTTGAGCTCTTTTTGCTGCTTATCTATTATAGACACAAATTATTAGAAACTCTAAGATAATGATCATATACTAAATTTTTTATAAAGTATAATTCAAATGAGTGATATCAAATTTCAGAGAGTATTTATTATAAAAATCCTTTCCATTTATTGATTTGAAATTTTAGGAAGAGATTTTTCTAAATGGTTGTTGTAACAGCTTACTGGATCAAGATGGCATAATTTTGCGAGTTGTACTGTGGTAGCAAGTATCTAATTAAACTTGTGGTTTTAATAAACAATTTCAAGGCTGATCTTGACAACTAAACATAAGCCAAATGGTTAGGCTAAATGAAAATAAATTTCATGTGTCAAGCTTTTTCTTCTCTTAAACTCTTCATCTCTCAAAAGCTTTGTGTATTAAAATTTGTCAGTGTTCTTTACCTTTTTGGGAAGGGAAAAAACTTTATGAAATTTTTTTAACCCCACTTCACCCCCTCTTGGTTACGCACCAGCTTTATCCAACAATTGTATGTTTGACATATTTAAAATAAGTTTAATCAATTAAAATTTGATATTAATTAATAACAAATATTTTTGAAAAATAACGCATTGCATATCTTAGTGTTATTTCAATAATGATTAAAAAATATAAATTACATTTATGCATAATATACCCTTCCGATTCTATCCATAAGACAACTTTTAATTAACCAAATAATATGGTTTAAGAAAAGTGGTTGAAATTAGTTAAGAGTCCTATTTTAAATTTTTATAAAAATCCCAAATTACCTTTAATTAATATTAGTAAACTTATCTTTAAATCTTAAAGTCAAACACGATAGCCAAATGAACCAATTGAATATGTGGTTTATCAAGTTTCATAAGGTATTTTATGTTGAAGACTAAACAAAATTTTTCGAAAGCGGCTTTTTTATTAAAGGTTGGAGGAAGTATAATATTTTATATAATTTTTAAATATATAATATTATCTACGTTATAAGGTATTAAGGTCGAATGCTTCTGTAATGAGAATCACATATTTTAATAATATCCGCTTTTTATAATATATATTTTTATAATTTGACTTCATTTGAATGAAATGATTACACTGATACTTAAGCTTCATTCCCCCTTTATTTATTCTAATTTTCATCCTCTATTGTATAGCTGAAAAGGTGAATCAAGAGTCAACATTAGGAAGTCCATGGCAGAATCATGGAAAAGGATTGCATGAAAGGCTGTGCCTGTGTCAAAGGCAAAATGATAACCAAACTAGTAAAGGGGAAAAAAACAAGAAGAATAAGAAAGAGGATAAAATAAACGGAGCAACAGCCAGCAGGGTATAGATGTTTTGTTGTCATCTCTCTCTCTCACGCACTTGCTCTTCGGATCCTCTATTTCTCTCTCTTTTGATATATAAACGTTCAAAAAAAGGTTGTGTTTCAATCTCAGTTCAAATAAATAGGGTTTCTTTCACTGTCACCTATTTCTGGTTTCTTTTTCTAGGTTATACCACAGAGTCCCTTTCGCACAGCCTTCCATGAATTCCCTTTTCAATGATTCTGCCTCCAACGTTCACCTTTTCAGCTATACAGTACAATGGAATAAAATAATAGAGTTTAGTTTTGAATCTCAATGGCCATAGTGTTTTTTCATAATGTTTTCGTTAGGCAGAATATTTTAAAATTTTATTAACTACTTTACTTAAGCTAAGAAAATGGTTAGAATTCATTAAGCAATAACGATAATAAAAATGTTTTTTTCATAAGCCATTAGTTAAAACACAAATCCACGGTGTACCTTACTGATTTTCTTATTTCTTACTTTATTTTAAAACTCTCCAACTCTGTCCAGGTTTTGTTGAGAAAAAGTATACTAAAAGCTACAATAAACAATAACAAATAGAACTAGTAAATCAAGCAGCCTTAATTAACTTAGTAAAAGAGTCTATATATAATCAAGGTCTGCCCGAATATAAATTATACTTTTTTTAAGTATTTTTTAAAAGTAAAATTTTATTTGATTGGGTTTGACTTGGATAAGCTTGAATATTAAAAATGTTATTTTACTAAGCCCTGTTTTGTTTATTTATTTATTTATTCAAACTAGCTCCTCATGTTTGGCTTAAATTACCGGTTTTAAATTAACAAAAGGAGATTAGATATTAGGGTTAGCTTTGAATAATGTTCTTTCTTTCAAACTCTCCTACTCATGTTCGTTTTTCACAAGCATATTTGGCATTGGACTTGACAATAAAGAAGATCAAATCAAAGGAGAAGGGGGGAAAAAAACACAATCTATACTTCTAGGGTCCATCATCTCCTCCAACAGTCAACCACAAAAAATAGATATAGCTTAGAGGATGAAATAATAGATTTGAAATTTTCATGCCAAGACAATAAAGACAAAAGAGAACAATAAAAGAACAATTGAATTACCCTTTAGTTTTTTTTCAGGAGAATGACAAATAAAGACTTTATAAAAGCATTAATATTAAATTAGGACTTTTTAATATTGATGTTTTCAAATTTTAATATTCCTTTTACCATGTTTTAGTATTAAAGTACCTAATTTAGCATTAATGTTCTTACAAGATCCTTATTTATCATTTTTCCATTTTTTCCCATTATCAACTACTACTTTATGATAATAGCACGGCGCGGTATGACGAAAATAAAATAATTGGCATGTAAAGGGTTTGGAAATAAGCCTGCATACTCTGCTATCATGTGCTTGCACTTACGTGCTTCCTGTTTTGGCTTAAATTTTACATCTATCTTTATATTTAAATACAACTATTGCAGATTTGCAGTCCCTTTAATCTTATCACAAATATAATTTTCATGCATTTTGAAATTAAAATTATAATCAATTTGTTCCTATGAAAAACATATTTGTTAAAGCCCAAATATGTAGTACTTTTACGGGTTTACCATAGTTATAATATAGGGAGAATTATAGTAAAATTCCACATAAGAAAAATAATTATTATAAGGTCCTTTGACAACTGAACTAAACTGCATTGATAACACAATCATTTGTCAATACATTTTAGTTTAGTTGTTAATGAACTTTATAGTAATTAATTTTTTTGTATAAGATGTGGTTGTAATTCTCCCTATAATATATGCATATGATATGAGTAATTGAATAATGTTTTCAAAAAAATAATAAACAAATTCTTGAACGCCATGTCTCGTGATCTTCTTATTTATTTTTGGTTTAGTCAATTTTTTTTTTTATGAAAATGTAATTTTCAGGAAGGAGTTGGCCGCACCCATCCATTTTGCAGTTTTCTTTGGCCTCTCTTTAATTAATTGTCTCTAATATATAATTGATGACCTAAAAGATTTTCAATCATATACATCGTGTCCAGTGGTCGATCTAGAACCTGAAATTAGTGCGGGCAAATTTTTTTGATAAAAGTTAACTAATTTTAAATAATTAATATTGTCATCATAGACATAGACACATATGTA
The DNA here is from genome assembly GCF_029017545.1 of Prosopis cineraria. NCBI lineage: Eukaryota > Viridiplantae > Streptophyta > Magnoliopsida > Fabales > Fabaceae > Prosopis > Prosopis cineraria. The sequence goes on from NW_026556775.1 coordinate 9,175, forward strand.
CTTAGCAAGGGTAATATAATTAAATTAAAAAAATTAATGTGTTATCAAAATCTATAAATGCATACTAATATCATGTAAAAATGTGATATATATACACACATATATAATTGAATAAATTATTCCCCTTACAATTTAAATATAATAGCAAATTTTTTAAATTAATCTTAATTCTTCTTTGTTCAAAACGGAATTCATGAAATTTAGTTGAATATTGTTACTCATTTAATGATATTTTCACCCCTAAAAAATGGCATTCTATTCAAAGTTTAAAAACCTTACCATCAACCCATTATAAATCATGTTCTATTAGATTTAATTATTTAAAAATTATAAATTTAAATCACAATTTAAACAAATGCATGTGAAAATTATTCGATTAAAAATATTGTCATCATAGACATAGACACATATGTAATTAGCAAGGGTAATATAATTAAATTAAAAAATTAATGCATTATCAAATCTATACATCCATACTAATATCATGTAAAAATGTAATATATATACACACATATATAATTGAATAAATTATTCCCCTTACAATTTAAATATAATAGCAAATTTTTTAAATTAATCTTAATTCTTTTTTTGTTCAAAACTGAATTCATGAAATTTAGTTGAATATTGTTACTCATTTAATCATATTTTCACCCCTAAAAAATGGCATTCTATTCAAAGTTTAAAAACCTTACCATCAACCCATTATAAATCATGTTCTATTAGATTTAATTATTTAAAAATTATAAATTTAAAATCACAATTTAAACAAATGCATGTGAAAATTATTCGGTTAAAAATATTAAAACTATTTTTTCCCAAAAATAAACATTAAAAAATATTTACAATATACTTCAAACATCTCTTCAACAATAAGGCAATTTCCCTAAAAATTTAAAATATATCCTAATGTATAGATGAGCTGGGATTGCTGGAATACACTTTTTTTTTCCAATTTAGCCCCTTTCTTCAATTTACTTTTGACATTTTCTCACCTTTTTTTTTTTCTTTACTCCTCCTCGCATCTCCGGTCTCATTTGCTTCCCTACGACTCTGCCTGTTATCATAGCTTGTTCAGTGAGTGAGCGAGTGCAAAATTACCTTTGAGCAATTTTCCCTTAATATTATTTATTTAATTAATGATACTCATATTTACTTAACGGATTACCAGTCCAACGAATTTAAATAAATAATCCTAATAATTTTCCAACAAGGCCAATGATATTGATTCCTTAATTACGTATAGGGTGGAAAACATTTTCCCCTTTGAACTTGTTTTAAAAGAACAATGGATATCCTATACTAATAAGTGAAGCAACATTTCTTCTAAATCAATTTTTTGATGAGTTATCTTTTTGTTAAGACCATTATCTGCCTACGTATATTACTACAGTCAATAATCCAAGCAGGGTTGATTTATCTTGGGCTAGTCCAAAGAAGTAAAAAAGCCCATGTGGCCAAACTCAGTTCTAACATCCTTAAGTTTTTAGCTTATTCGGGCCAACCCAAATACCAAAAATATCAATTTTTTAAAAAATTATTTTTAATTTAAAATTAATTATTTTTATTATTATAAAGATATAAAATATAATTTATATATATGTTTCAAAAATAAAGTGCTCTTCATGTTTGGAGGGTTGTCTCTTTTTCCTTACCCCCCATTTCCCTCCTTGTCTCCCTCATCATTGTTTGATCAAAGTTTTTTAACAGTTCAAATTTAATTTTATAAAATTGTTATTATTATTTTACATAAAATATAAAAATAAAATATTATAGTTTTAAATTGTTTAGATCAAACCTTAGCAGTTCAAATTTATCCATATATTTTTATACAAAATTAAAATAAAAAATTTATTAAATATAAAATCAGAAGCATTGAAACTTTGATCCAATGATGATGAGAGGGAAAAGGAGGGAAATAGAGAATAAGGAAAATGAGACACACTCACCCCATAGAGCTAATAGACCCAAACTTGAAAATTTTGTTATTTTATTAAACTTGGCCCTAACTTTTTTGATTCATTCAAGTTGGCCTAAATTATCAGCTTTATATGTGTATTACGTGTGAGTCCTATTGTATTGTTGGGTTAAAATAGTAATTTGTCCTTGAACTTGTTTTTAAGAGTGCTGGGCACATTGTAAAAATGTTAAGGGTAGTGCAATATTGCCTTTGATGTGTTAAAAATGGAATAATGTCACCCTTGCTTTAATATCTGTTAATTTGACCGCAAGTTGATCAAATTAATTATAAAGAAATACATGAAGAGCAATATTGCACTACCATTGATTTCATGATATCTGGCACTCCTGTAAAAATATTTATAAGAACAAATTAGCACTTTAACCTTATAATAATAAGCTAGGTCATCAAATGGTCAACGGGGTCTTCACATATTACACGTAAGTAGATAACAGTGAAATTGATGGGTTATGAAGGGAAAGACGAAATTGCTCTAGGAAAAAATAGTTTAGGGAAACATTGTTTCATTTATTAGTACAAGATACCTAATGTTCGTCAAAAATAATTTAGAGAGAAACATGTTCTTTAACCCTAGTGAGAAATTATAAATATGTAATATGATTTTCAACCATCCACCTAAAATATAAAAGAGGATGGTTAATTTCTAAAAACTATTTCCTTATGACTCTAGTTGTGTTCCGCAGTAGCATATTTCAAAATTAAGAAATATCATTGAATAACATAAAAAAATGAAATTACTTTTGAGAACACTGGGTGCGTATCATAATTTGAGGGTTTTCTTCTTTCTTTCTTTTGTTTTTTCGATGAAAGGAAACCTTTGAGCACTCATTTCTTAACCACCACAACGGCACAACACAACACCACCATTTCACAGCACACCATTGCTGGACTAGCACTACACTCTCTCATTTTTAACTAATTTTGGCATTTTCTTACCTTTAATTCTCTCACTCCTCCTTGCATCTCTCCTCTCACTTGCTTCTTTACCTATTCTCTAAGTGAGTGGGTGGGTGCAAAATCAACTTTTAGCAAAGCAAAGCAGTATTCTTCTCCTCTCCATTCAAGTTCCCTCTACTATTTAAAACCCCTCTTCTCCACCATTACCCTTTCTTGTTTCACTCTACCAGTCCTGAAGTATAAGCCATACAAGTCCAAATTGTTGATGATCTAAAATGTAAATATTCTTTAATCCTTATTATCATCAATCTTTATCAAAAAAGATAAAACATTGAGGAGGTGATGCTATTTCAATAATCTTATTGACTTCTTTGTCATTGTCTAAATAAATATATTACAAATTGTGCTACTCTCAAATATTAATTCAGAATTTTAAGTAAATTATATAAATAAAGTTATAAAAAAATTTATAAAAGAGCTAGCACAAGCTTGAACCTATTTGTATAGGGCTTATAAGGGTAGGGATTAAAAGCCCTTTTATATCAAAATTAATTTCCTATCTTTTCAAGCTCGACTCTCAAAAATACAGGATCTAAAAGAGTAGCCTGTACCTTAATAATAAGGCTTAGCTGTAATAAGATCTTGTAAAAATGGTGATCAATTGTTTTTTCAAATCAAATTTGTGTTCCAATGGCTCATGATTTTATTGCCACATGTCTGAAAATACATACGTAGCAAAAATAAATACTGATTGGGTAAATTGGTCAATAAACATATTTATAAAATAGCCAATGATGTGCGAGGTTTTTAATCTTAAGCATTCTGGTTAATCGCTAATTGCATTGTCATGAGAGAGAGCTTCGTAGGTATATGCAATCTGACCATATGCATAATTTAAGACAATAAATTTAAAAAATCAAGTGGTTTTTTTTTTAGAAATAAAACAAACATTCACAAATTAAAAGACATGTTCAAACTTCAAAAAGTACATAGTTTGAATAGCTACTAAACCAACGTTATCAAGATTAGTAAATGTCTTATTAATTAAAAGAGTTGAAACAATACATATACAAGGTTCTACTACAAGAAGAAAACGAAAAAAGAAGCCTCATGTATCTGAACATCCCCCAAGATCGGAAACACAGGCTTTTACGTAGAGGCTTATATATATATATATATATATATATATCAAAATAGGAATAAGAATATGAGAGAGAGAGAGAGATTAGGGCCTGTTTGGTTTTGTTTTGTTTTTTTTGTTTTTAAAAGTTGTTTTATAAAACAATTTTGGAAACTGTTTTTGAAAACAAATAAAAAAATACTTGTTCGGTGGTAGTAATCTAAAAACAATTTTAGCATTAAAACAACAAAAAAAACCTGCTTGCCAAAATTAATATTGAAAATAAGTTCTAAAAACTAAAATATAATAAAATTTGTTTGATTTTGATAGAAATGGATATGGATTTTAAAAATGTGTCTAATATGTATATGAAATTGAGATATTATTTTTATTTAATATTTATATTTATAATATAAAAAAAACTAAAATGCCATCATAGAAAAAAGCCCTAATCTAGATATTGTCGTCATCCACCACTGTCAATGTAGCTACCATAAAAGAAAAAGACAAAACTAGTTCCAAGTCAAGCACAAGAAGATCAAATCCAAAGATAGAAAATAGTCACTTCAAGGAATAAAAGATTTGTCGAAGAAGAGGAAAATCAATATCTCCTATGAACCATCAGTGTTTGGATTGTGATTTCTCCAACTTCAATCTATGCGGGAAATTTGGCCAAAAAAATAAAGATTTGTGAGAGAAATCCTTTCCACCATGCAGGGTAACCCAACCTGAACCGAACAAAATATTATGGTCATGAGCTTCCATTTCTACCATTGATAGCTTCAGCCAGATGCAGTAAGAAGAAGAGGAAGAGATCTGAAGAAGACAAAGCAGAAGGTAGGAGACATTGTGAAATCACTGGATTCCATCACCAATCCTTCTTCAACTCGACTCAGTGGCAGAGCTTTGTACAAGAATGGAAGTGAAACACTCTCTTTTGCTTCGTTGACATACCACACAAGTTGTTTAAGAACAATTCCATGGTCTAAGATGAGTCCGGGACTTGTCTAGGTTGTGCCGAGTCGTGGACTATTCAGGAAGTAGGTGCTCTGATGGAACACCAGCGATTCTGGAAATGTTTCGACTACATCCTTGCCATCATTGCCGAGAAAGATGAAAGGGTAAAAAAATGAAATGCGATGGATGAGTAGTAACCATAGAAAACTAGTAACAGACTTGTCGATAGGTGGGAGCACCGCGCAAGGTGACGTCGGCGAGAAGGGTGGCAAAGGCTACGGGCTACAATGAAGACCAGAGGCAGAGTGACAAAGAAGAAAGTTGAGGCAAAAGCAAAATGACGAGGCGTGATTTTGATTGAGTAGGAATCGTGAATGAAAAAACTTAAAAAAAAAAAAAAAGAGAACTGAAACAACTTAAAATTGTTTTTGTTTTCTTGTAAGAACAGTTTTCAAAAGAGAAATTAAAAAACCATTAGCCAAGAAAATTTTTTTTGTTTTGAAAATATTAAAATAAAAAAATAGTTTTAAAAAATAGAAAACAAACAGCTCCTAAAAGAGTAGAGAGATGGAAAGATAGGATTAGAAGAGCAAGTGAGAGAGGAGGATTAAAAAATAAAAGAAAAGAAAAAGGATTAAAAAAAAAAGAGATGGGCAGGATCAGGAGTGGGAAGACTGAAGAGACATGAGAACAAAAAAGAGTGGTTCAGTGTACGTAATAATACCAATTTAGCAAAACATTTCCAGTGCGGCGTGTTGTTCCATTTGCTTTGTTTTTTTCTTTTTTCTCTTTTTCTTTCCTCTTAACATCAGTGGCAGACCTAAGCTCCGTCCTTATCTTTTTTATTCATTGGTTTGGTTACATTTTGCCTTTTAACACAGCCTTCCATGAATCCCCTTTCAATGGAAAATAAAAGCTAGAGTCAAGCGGCAACAGATGAACGTTAGAGTCAAGAAAATGAGCACTCTTAACCAGTGAGTCTGCACAGCGAATCACTTGTCTTGGGGAGTAACTGTTCTGAACATTCCATTGATCATATATCATCTCACGCAACTCCAAAAGAATTGCTCGGAGAGGATGGTCAATCGATCTCTCGCGAAACAGTAGACCAATAGCATTAAAGTGAATCCGAGTGGACACAAACCTTGGTGCAGACGTCCATCCCTGTTTTGATAGCCATTACTTCTTCTGCAGCTCACTGCCGAGTACCAATGGTGTGGTATGGTGTGGTGTGCTGCGCAATGGTGGTGTGGTTAGGAGATGAGTGCCAAAAGATTAGTGTGCTTTTGTGATTTGTCCATTTTCTTTTATCAAAAACAAAAACAAAAAAAAAAAAAGGAAAGAAAGAAAGAAAGAGAGAAGGTTTTGAATTCAGATACGCACAAGTGTTTCTAACAGTAATTGTATTTTTTTATTTTATTTAATGATATTCCTTAATTTTGAAATATGCTACTGAAAATGTCTGGACACTATTAGAGTCAGAAAAATAGCTTTTAGAAATTTTCCCCTTTTATTTTTAGGTGGATGGCTGAAAATCCTCTTATACACTAACAATTTGTAAACATATGTGAAGTCAGTAATTTGGGCTAATCTAAATAAATCTAAAAAAATTAGGGCCAAGATTAATAAATAACAAAATTTTTAAGGTCAGGTCTATTCGGGCTACACAAATAACACTTTTTATGTGTGCATATAAATTATATTTTATATATTTATAATAAAAAATAGTTAATTTTAAATTTAAAATTGATTTTTCAGGTATTCGAGTTGGCCCAAATAAACCTAAACTCTAATGACATTAGGGTCATTTGGCTATACGAGCTTATGAAAAAGCCATTTTTCTTATTATTATTACTTAACGAATTCTAACCATTTTTCTTAGTTTATGTGAAGTAGTTAATAAAGTTTTAAAATATTCTGCCAAACCAAAACATTATGGCCATTGATATTCAAAGCTAAACTCTATTATTTTATTCTATTATACTGTGTAACTGGAAAGGTGAATGTTGGAGTGAACGTAACAATTTGACACTACTGTCGAATAGTACCAAAATTAATAAAAATTAGATTTTGCAGTAAAGCGTAACTTAGGTTATCTTCTTAAGAGTCAATAGAGTAACTATTTGAATTATGATTATGAAAAGTTAAAAAGTGGGAGAATTTTTTTATAATGAAATTAATTAAAAAATCTAAATTAAAATTAATAAATAAAGAAAATTTAACTAAGAAAATTATCAAGAACAAGCAGCACAATCAATCACAATCCAATCACTTAAACTTAATCTTCTTCATCCACAAAATAAATTATTTTATTAACTTTATTATTCTGGTTTTATTATATATTTCCCAATTATCATTCAAGAATTAAATAAGAAATTAAGTTTTAGATTAATTGAGATCTCTTTTAATCCATAATCTAACAACTGTTCGAAGTTAGCCATACTAGAAACAAAGCATGGATAATCACCCAAGCTAGGTCAAATTACTCTTATGATGCTATATCATCATAGCAAGCAAAACCTCAGATAAATTCATAACCCAAAATTATGCAGTAAAGCTACTCTAATTAGCAATAGCAATTAAAGTATAAAATGTAGAGGTAGAGAGAAGAATAGCAAATGGAATAAAGTTAAAATAAAATCTTCCATGAATATCATAGACTCTGATTAAAATTTAAGATCATAGTTTGTAATTGATCATACTAAGAGAATTAACTCTCCATAGAGTTAAAAACAAAACATCAGCGTCGCCTCTAATTCTTTTCTCCTCCCTTTTTTTCGTTGTGTGTTCTTTTTGTCCCTTTATATATACAAAAGTGATGCATTTTCTACGGCCAAGAAAAGTCAATAATAAAATGATAAAACTATTCTAAGTAACCCTAATTAAAAACTACACTAAAGAATCCAAAATAAATTTAAACAAAATTTTAAAAATTTAATCCCTGATTTGATCTCCAAGCATGCCCATATTCTTCTTATCCAAAATAATATTCATCAATATCCTTCAAATTTGGTTTAGAATATCTGTACAAATAAAATAAAATTAAATAGTAACTGTGCAAAAATATTAAAGATATCATTTATATTTTAAAATCATAAATTTAGATAGTTAGAATCTCAAAATTGAATATTGGCTAATAAAATCAAATAATATCTAATTAAACTTAATTAGCCTCCAATAAATATTTAAAAGTCTAAATTAAAAGGATAAAAATATATAAAATTGCTATTTATCACAAGTCCATGAGGGAATCATTGGAAAGGGATTTCATGGAAGGCTGCTTTAAAAGACAAGATAATAACCAAACCAATGAATAAAAGATAAGGAAGGAGCTTAGGTCTGCCACGATGTTAAGAGCAGAAAGAAGAAAAAGAAAAAGAAACAAATGGAATAGCATGGCCACACTGGTAATGTTTTGCCAAATTGGTATATTACGTACACTGCACCACTCCTTTTTGTTCTCATCTCTCTTCAGTCTTCACACTCCTGATCCTGCCCATTTTTTTTTTTGTTTTTTTATGCCTTTTTTTCCTTTTCTTCTTTAGCCCTCCTCTCTCACTTGCTCATCTAATCCTATCTTTGCATCTCTCAACTCTTTTAATCTCTCTCTCTCATTTTCATTCCTATATATTTCTGATATATGCGTGTTTCTATATATATATATACGTATATATATTTAAACCTCTAGGTAAAAGGTTGTGTTTTCAATCTTGGGGACGTTCAGATGCATGGGGCTTCTTTTTCCTTTTTTCTTCTTGTATATGTATTGTTTCAACCCTTTTAATTAATAACACATTTATTAATCTTGTTCGTGTAATATAAAACGTTGGTTTAGTAGCTATATAGACTATGTACCTTTTGAAGTTTGAACATGTCCTTTAATTTGTGAATATTTGTTTTATTTCTAAGAAACTCTTGATGTCTTAAATTTATTGTCTTACATTAAGCATATGGTCAAATTGATATACCTACTAAGCCTTCTCTCATGACAATATGATTAAAGATTCACCAGAATGCTTGAGATTAAAAACCTCGTCCATCATTGGTTATTTATAAATATGTTTATCGACCAATTTATCAAATCTTTGTTTTTGTTTTCTATGTATGTATTTTCAGACATGTGGCAACAAAATCATAAGCCATTGGAACCCAAATTTGATATAAAAAAGAAAAACAAACTGATCACCGTTTTCACAAAATCTTATTAACAGCATGAGCCTTCTTATTAACCCACACCTCTAGAGTTGTCAATAAGATATAGACTACTCTTTTAAGCCCTACATTTTACAAGAGTTGAGCTTGAAAAAATAGGAAATTAATTTTGATATAAAAAGGCTTTTAATCCTTGCCCTTATAAGCCCTTACAAACAAACTCGAACTCATGGTAGCCCTTAAGTCTTTATAAATGTGTTTATAACTTTATTTATATTATTTACTTAAAGTTTTGAATTAATATTTGAGAATAGCACAATTTGCAATATATTTATTCTAGATAATGACAAAGAAGTCAGTGAGATTCTTGAAATAGTTTCATCTCCTCCAATTAGACCACCTTGTAAAGGGTCTAATGTTTTATTTTATAATAAAGATTGATGATAATAAGGATTAAAAATATTTACATTTTAGATAATCAACAATTTAGATAATCAGATGGAAAAATGTTTTCTAACCCTATATGTAATTAAGGAATCAATATCATTGGCCTTGTTGGAAAATTATTAGGATTATTTGTTTAAATTCGTTAGACAGGTAATCCGTTAAGTTCATATGAGTATCTTTCATTAACCAAATAATATTAAGGGAATATGTCAAAAGTAAATTGAAGGAAGGGGCTAAATTGAAAGAAAACAAATTAAAAAAGTGTATTCGAGCAATCCCAGCTCATCCATACGTTGGGATACATTTTATATTTTTAGGGAAATTGCCTTAATGTTGAAGAGATGTTTGAAGTATATTGTAAATATTTTTAATATTTATTTTCCAGAAAAACATTGGGTTTTAATATTTTTAACCGAATAAATTTTACATCCATTTGTTTAAATTGTGATTTTAAATTCATAATTTTTAATGAATTAAATATAATAGAACATGATTTATAATGGGTTGATGATAAGGTTTTTAAATTTTGAATAGAATGCCATTTTTTAGGAAAAAAATATATCATTAACGACTAACAATATTCAACTGAATTTTATGAGTTCAGTTTCGAACAAAAATGAATTAAGATTAATTTAAAAAGCTTGCTATTATATTTAAATTGTAATGTAAGGTGAATAATTTATTCAATTATGTGTATGCATATGTATATTACATTTTTACATGATATTAGTATTTATGTATAGATTTTAATAATATATTAGTTTTTTAAATTAATTATATTATCCTTGCCAATTACACATGTGTCTATGTCTATGATGACGATATTAATTATTTAAAATTAATTAACTTCATTAAAAAAATTTTACCCACACTAATTCCAGGTTCTAGATCCGTCACTGGACACAATGTATATGATGGAAAATTTAATTCTACCAAGTTTAATTTTAAAATGCATGAAAAATTATATTTGTAATAAGATTAAAGAGACTGCAAATCTGCGATTGTTGTATTTAAACATAAATATGTAAGATTTATGCCAAAAAAGGAAGCACACAAGTGCAAGTATATGATAGCAGAGTACGTTGGCTTATTTTCAAACCCTTTACATGACAATTATTTTATTTTCCTCATACCGCACCGTGCTATTCTTGTAAGTTAGTACTCATTCAGAATGAAAGGCATTTTTGACCTAATCTCATCTCAATAAAATAATTATTTATATTTAAACTAACATTATATTTTTATATTTATCCTTATTTAATAGATAGAGTTTTCACTTTAAAAAAAATATAAAGTAATCTATTCAATAGAGGCACTTTTGAAAAAAAAATAATGATTATACCTTAAAAACTAAAAATGCCTTATATATTTTAACATTCAACCTCTTCAAAAATACCTTACATCTTTTAATGGAAAGAGTAATTGATAATGAAAAAAAAAAAAAGCTAAAGGATGATGCAATTGTTCCTTTATTATTCTCTTTTGTTTTAATTGTCTTGGCATGAAACTTTCAAATATATTATTTCACCTTATAAGCTATACCTATTTTTTGGGGTTGACTATAAGAGGACATGATGGCCGTAGAAGTATAGTTTGTGTTTTTTCATCTTCTTTGATTTGATCTTCTTTATCGTCAACTCTGCTAATGAAAAAAGAACATGAGTTGGAGAGTGTTTTTAAAAAAATAACATTATTCAAAGCTAACCCTAGTATCTATTCCTCTTTTGTTAATTTAAAATTGATTATTTGAGCCAAGCATGATGAACAAGCTCGAATAAAATAAAGAAAATAAAATAGGGCTTAATAAAATAACATTTTTAATGTCAGGCCTTATTCAGGTCAAAGCCGATAAAATAACATTTTACTTTTAAAAATATTTATAAAAATTATAATTTATATTTGAGCCGGAGCTTGATCATATAGATTCTTTTACTAGGCTTAGGCTGCTCAATTTACCAACTCTATTTGTTGTTGTTGTTATTGTAGTTTTTAGTATACTTTTTGTCAACAAAAGCTGGGCAGTGTTGGAGAGTTTGAAAATAAGTGGGAAATAAGAAAATCAGTGAGGTACACCATGGATTTGTGTTTTAACTAATGGCTTATAAAAAAAAACAATTTTCTTATTATTATTACTTAATGAACTCTAAGCATATTTTTCTTAGTTTAAGTAAAGTAGTTAATAAATTTTTAAAATATTCTACCAAACCGATACATCATGAAAAAACATTATGGCCATGGAGATTTAAAACTAATCTTTATTATTTTATTCCATTATACTGTATAGCTGAAAAGGCGAACGTTGGAGCTAACATAACAAATCCATGGGAGAATCATTGAAAATGGAATTCATGGAAGGCTGTGTCAAAGGCAAAATGAGTAAAGTAGCTTGGCTCTGCTGCCACTAATGTTGAGAGGAGAAAAAGAAAGAAAAAATAGCAATACCACACTGCAATGTTCTGCTAAATTGGCATATCACACTGTACCACTCCATTTTGTATGTTCTCATCTCTCTCTTCATTTGCCCACCTCTTCCCCCCCGGCTTTTTTTCTTTTTTCCCTTTCCTCCTGATCTCTCACTTGCTTCATCCTCTAATCCTCTCTCTCTCTCTCTCTCTCTCTCTCTCTCACACACACACACATATTTGCAGTCGTCCTTTCTTCTTATTGTTTGGGAAAAAAAAGAAGATACAAATGTAGTCGGAAAACGGAGGGAAAAATCCAAACACCACTTATCGTCACTCAGGATCACATGATGATTAACCTTGATGCTCAAAAATAGGGACAGAGCTAGGATTTAAGAATAAAGGGGGCCAATATTAAAAACATATATACTATGAAGTTTTTCATAAATTTTAGGGGGGCCGAAGTAGGTAATACCTATAAATATAAAGAAAAATTTAAAAATTATTGGGGACGCCATGGCCCCTGCTGGTCCCCCCTTCCCCCACTGCCCATAGAGACTCAAAGTTGCACACACTATCATCCTTAATTTTGTGAATATTTATTTTATGTCTAATAAACACTTGATTTTTAAGTTTATTGTCTTAAATCAAACATATGGCTAGCTTGATATGCTTAGAAAGCCTTGTTATCTCACATGACAATGCCATTAGCATTTAGCCAGAATGCTTGAGATCAAAAGTCTCACACGTCATTGGTTATCTAAAAATATGTTCATTGACCAATTTATCGAATTCGTATTATTTTTGCTATGTATGTGTTCGTCAGGAACAAGTTACTAAGCATGCCAGAGACGCTAAGTCTCAATTGATAACAAAGGATCTCCAAGTTTCTCTTACCACAATTTATCTAAATGTAAAAGATACACAAGACTTGGTAGAATAAGTGTTTAATTATTACTAAAACATCACGAAATGTAAATGGTTACAAGTCTAGATTGAAGATAAAAACTAATTGATAAACCTAAAAACTATGGGTGCAAAATACAAGTCTTTCAAGTGTTGTCCATGTCTTCTTCTACAATTTGGTACTCTATTTATAGTGATAGAGTGATAGTAGCTTCTTCCTTAAAATCTAGAATGTTCTTATGAATAATTAGGGATATTGTGAAACTCATGGCATGGTCTTTAATCACTATCTTCCATTTTCAGTAACTAGCCTAACTCGTCGAGATACTTGGACATAATGATGTTGTTCCCATGAGATCTAGGATCATTTGAGATTGTGTCTTTATATACCAATGGTCCACAGAGTGGGTTTGCAATTGGTGGGATCTTGATAAGTCTTGCTGGTCATGGCTTTTCATTAAACTTGAGGCTAGCCCTTTTGTTTAGATTGTTGATTGGACTTAACTCTTTAATCACTTAGCTCATATGACATTATGACCTACTCAAACGCCTTGGCAAATGACGTTTCATATTTTAGGTAGGCCTTATATTTTTTTGAGAGTTGGCCTTAAAAATAGGAAATTAATTTTGACATAAAAGGGCTTTTAGGCCCTGTCGAAGTCTTGTACAAACGGAGTCAAGTTTGTAATAGCCTTTAAGTCTTTATATTTTTTTTATAACTTTTTTTGTATAATTTACTTAAATTTTTGAATTTATATTAAGAGTAGCAGAATTTGTAATATATTTATTCTAGATGGTGATGAAGATGTTAGTGAGATTGTTGAAATAGCATCACTTCCTCCAAGCAGACCACCTTCTAGAGGGTCTAATGTTCTAATTTTTTTAATAAAGATTAATGATAATAAGGATTAAAAATATTTACATTTTAGATAATCAACAATTTGGACTTCTATGTTTTATATTATATTCTAGGGACTGTATTTTAATTATACTTTAGAGCTTATGATTATCTTTTAGATATTTAATTAAGGTACTTTTAATATATGTATATAACTAAAATTAGAAATTTTAATTTTTAAAAAAATTAAAAAAAGTTTTGCAGTTTAGGCCTAAAAATATATGAAATTCGCTACAATAAGCTGGCAGAGAAAAAGCTTTAACTTTCAGACATGTTGTAAAAGCCAACGTATTTGACCATGCATGGAGTCCTTAAAAATCATCAGAATTTAATTTTTTTCCATCAAATACTGGCAGACGCAGGGAAACATGAATATGAAATTTTAGTCCAAGATCACCTCTATATAAATACAAACTGAGCTTAATTAGCTTGCAAATGCAAGGATCATCTACGTGTGGTTACAAACAAATTAAAATAGAAAAGAATAAAGGAAACAAGGTTTTTTTTTCTTTTTTTAATCTAAGGAAACAAGGTTTTCAAACACTATATTTATTTTCTTGGGTCTTTAACCTTCACAAGCATTTTGCTGAATAATACATAAATTATGATAAATAGGCCTGCTTTTTTAAGAAAAAAGAACAAGTTTTCTTCCTTTAACTCAGCTGCCATGAATTCCATTCAGAGGCTTTATCCATCAGTAATAGGCTAATAGCTAGTGTAATGCACCATGTTCAGACAAATGAAAAAAAACAAGTGAAGGAAAATTTAATTATTTAATTTAGGTAGTTTTAACTCAATTATAATTCAATTCCTAAACTTTAACTCTTTATAACCCAATCCTTATGATTTTAATTTGATTATAACTCAATTATTAAACTTTTAATTTCCTCTTACAATTTAGTCTCTATAGTTTTAACTACTTAAATATTGATCCCTATATTTTAAAAAATAAAATAATAAAGATTAAAAATATTTTTAGCCTTTAATATTTATAAATATTAAAAGTATTTAATAATTTAAAAAATTAATAATAAATTTTAGCATAATTTTAATCTTTAAATTTTATTATGAATTTTATAAATATCCAAATTTCAAAATATATAATTATTAAAAATTCAAACATTATAATTTTAATCTTTTAATCTTTAAATATTATAAATATTAAATGTTTAAAAATATCTTTAATCTTTATAATTTTATTTTTAAAAATATAGGGATCAACATTTAAGTGATTAAAACTATAAGGGCTAAAAAGCAAGAGGAAAAATTTAGAGATTGAGTTATAACCGAGTTAAAACTATAAGAACTAAGTTATAACTAGTTAAAGTTTAAGGATTGAGTTTTAATTGGGCTAAAATTATGAGACTAAATGATTAATTTTTTCAAAACTGTATATTAAAAATATGTGATTCTCATTACATAATCATTGGACCTTATAATGTATATAATATTATATATTTAAAAATTATATAAAATATTATACATCCTCCACCCTTTAATAAAAAAAAGCTTTTTAGAAAATTTGTTTACTTTTTAATATAAAGTACCTTATAAAGCTTGATAAAAATGATGAGTTATTTTCAAAAATACCCATATATTCAATTAATTTATTTGGTATATGTTTGACTCTAAACTTTAATGGTAAGTTTAATAATTTTAATTAAAGGTAATTTGAGATTTTTATAAAAAATTTAAAATAAGACTAATTTTTGTGAGCTCAATTTTTTTATATCAAACTTAAAATACTTGAATTTATAGGAAAAAACTTATATATTTAAGTCTAACATAAATATCTCAGGTTTTTATATTTATTTGGACTAATTTAAATACCTTAATTATTAAATACTATTTTGAATTTTTATTTTAAAAATTAATACTTGGGAAAAATAACAATAAAATCCCAAAAGACTAATTTTATTTAAGGTAAGTTCCAAGACATTTTGAAAGGCCAGTTAAGTGCCATGCAGTTTTTCACAAATCAGACTTATGAAGAAAATGACAAAAATATCCCTATGATTAAATATAACATGTACACTCATCAGCTCTAGGATTTCCCTCCCGATTTATCTCTTTCTTGCCATTAATGAGAGTTGCATGTATGTAGTAGGGCTGTATATTGAAGAATACCATTCCTAAAATAGAGTTGTGCTTGGAAGAGATGGAGTTGCCTTAATTACTGACTCAAGGAAAATCAAGAAGTTGTGCTAGTGCATTTAGACAGGTGTGTCTTTTTTTTTTCAAATCCTTGCATTTGAACAAAAAAGTTTACTCCATTAAGGTTTGATTTCTTGCAAATGGCTCTTGTAAGGGAAAAGATGGAACAGTTTATTGCAACTGAACATGAAAGATTTTTTTTATTTCACATTTCTAAAGATTTGGCATGAAGATTTAACATTTTGCAACTGAAAGTGTAAGAATTTATCATTGAGTGTCCATATCTTAAGATGGAACGCTATCACTATTTCACTAATGTAAAAAATCACTTATGTCAAAATTAACTTATTTCTAAGTAATATATTATTACATTTTATTTTGTTTATTGTAGGTTGATATTATTGGGTACGATGGAAAGTAGTTGTTTCAAAAAAATTTTTTGTTATTTTCATTTTGGTGGAGATATTGTAAAAGATATGCATGGGACAATGTATTATGATGGGCGGAGTTGTAATGAGAGAATGATTAGAGAAGGAATGTCTCTGAAGTGTTAGATTGATTCATCATGCTTGAATTGTGATTTAAATGGAATAAAGTTGAAGTAGTACATAGTAAAGTTTGATTGTAATGCTCTTTTAGACTTTAAAAATGATGAAGGGGTAAATCAATTAATGAAATTGAATGATAATTTTGCTCATGTGTACATTATTGGGAAGATATGGCAAAGTATAGGGGCAACAAGAGATTCAATTGATGAGTAAGTTTTTGAATAGTTGCATGATTAATATTATGCTAATATGAATATGAATGGTAGTAATAAACATGATTGAATGGAAATGTAGAGTAGGATGTTCAGCTGGGAATTCATATGCTACACAAGATCTTGAAGTTCTACCATGTGCAATACAAAGTATCCCAACACTAATTCCTAAGCTAAATGCAACAAAGTGGAAGGATTTGCTAATAGACCTGGGTAGATTTTTGTGAGTATTGATGATTGTAGACAAACAATCTACAAGTATAGTATTGCACTATGCATGTTATCTTCGTAGCTCATAAGAGAAAATATACAATGACACTATGCATCATATTGAGGCCCATGAGATGTCAAAACCAAATGCATTGGTAGTATCTAAGCTCATAAACTAAACCTTTTTGCTACTTCCTAAAACATCTTGATCAGCTAGCAGACCTCGTCGTGTGAGGATTGAGTCTCAATATTAGCAGAAGAAGGTTTATCATTGTTCTCATTGTCATGATGTAGGTTGTACACGAAAGAGGTATAGAAATCCAAATCCAAGTTGATGTTATTGTAAATGGGTTACCACATAAACTTGGATTTGGGTGATAAACATATATGGGTAGTTTTAGATCAAGTTAGATTTGGTTAACATATATAGATTTTTGTACATATATATTGGTAGTATTAGGAGATTCTTTTGGTACATAACAATCCCTCTTTTATAAATCCAAGTTCATGCTTTTGTGTATGTGAATAATTGATATGTGCAGATGCATTAAATGAATTAATACATGTAGCTTATATGTACAGTTCATATCTTCTGTAATCACTAAAAATATGTTGTGTTAAAATTTTGAACAGAGGTTGCAAATTATTTGTAAGGCAGTTGTAAAATTTGGTATGTCAATTGCAAATTACTGAAGTCATGTCTCAAAATAATTTGATAGCTTTGCAAGTTTAAGAATTCAAAAGTTATTCCACCTAAAATTTTAAGAATGAGTTGCAAATTATTCGTAAGGAAATTGCAAAATTTAGTATGTTTGTTGCAAATTACTGGAGTCATACCTAAAATAATTTGATAGCTTTGCAAGTTCAAGAATTTAAAAGTTATTCCACCCAAAATTTTGAGAATTAATTGCAAATTATTCGTAAGGAAGTTGCAAAATTTAGTATGTTAGTTGCAAATTATTGGAGCCATGTCCTAAAATAATTTTAGCTTTGCAAGTTCAAGAATCAAAAGTTATTCCACTCAAAATTTCGAGAAGGAGTTGCAAATTATTCATAATAAAGTTGCAAAATTTGGTATGTCAATTGCAAATTATTGGAGCATTATCTTAAAATAATTTGATAGCTTTGTAAGTTTAAGAATTCAAAAGTTATTCCACCTGAAATTTTGAGAAGGAGTTGCAAATTATTTGTAATGAAGTTACAAATTTGGTATGTCAGTTGCAAATTATTAGAACCATGTCCTAAAATAATTTGGTAGCTTTGCAAGTTCAAGAATTCAATAGTTCTTCAACCCAAAATTTGAGAAGGAGTTGCAAATTATTTGTAAGAAAGTTGTAAAATCTAATGTCTCAATTGCAAATTACTGGAGCATTGTCCTGCAATAATAACTTTAAAAATTCAATAGTTCTTTCACCCAAAATTTTTGAAAAGAAGTTGCAAATTATTTCATAAGAAAATTACAAAATCTGGTGTTTGAATTACAAATTACTAGAGCGTTATCCTAGAATAATAACTTTCTTAAGAAGTCAATGGTTCTTCCACCCAAAATTTGACAAGCAATGGCAAATTTGTCTCGAGATAGTTGCAAAACTGGGTACCTAAGTTGCTTGGCAACTTGATTGATTGGATATAATGTATAACTTGAACATTACAAATATGTTTCAATATTAGAAGTTGGGAATAAAATTGTGAAAACAAATTATAGAGTTATAAAGTTGCAAACTTGATTAATTGGGTATAATGTATAACTTCGAGCTTAAAATTTATTTGAGCATGTCCTTACTTGTACAAACTACATAGTCCCCCTTCATCTAAGACACTTAGGGAAAAAAATTGAAGAAGCAATTTCTGCATAATCAAAATGGTGAATGTTGATGAGGATCAGACTTTTCAGCTAGGCAAATGCATCACACCTATCAAAGATTAATGACCAAAATAGATTACAGATTAATGACCTAAACAACTGATCACTTAGGGCAGAGAAGAGACGTGAAACAAGACTAGAATAGAGATGACAGACAGCTTTACTGGACAGCCCAGGGAAGAGACGATAGAGAGCTTACTTACTTGTAATAAGACAGGGAAGAGACGATGAACAGGGACGGGAAGAGTAGAGAAGGAGCAACATCAAATTTTCATCAGCCAAATAAGGGTATTTTGGTCATTTCTCATTATATTAAAATGCTGCTCAAGGATCTAGGGACTTAACTGGCTTTTCAGAATATCTTGGGACTTACCTTGAATAAAATTAATCCTTTGGACTTAATTGTCATTTTTTCTTAATACTTTTCAATTTTGTTTGATTAATAGTTAGTGGAATGTCACTGTGAAAATAACTCAAAGATGTGATGTGATGTGATGGGGTGTAACTGCCAGATGTGGGCTCAAAGATGAACAAGGAATGCTGTAATAAAGTTCATGCAGATCTAGCCTTCCAGGCAATAGTTACGACACTACCATCTTTTTTGTCCTGTTTAGACTTCGCACACTAACTCGCATTCGTATCTCTCTAATGAATAATACTGGTAACCTATAGCCATGTAATGTCAATGTGTATGATCTGGTGCTAATGAATTGCTTCAAGTGCTTATTTCTTTGACTTCGGTCAGCCTATCTCGTAATTGCTATTGCCATATATTGCTAGTAATAATAATTGCTTGCTAGAATAAAATGTGAGATAATAAATAAAATGTGAGTAATTTCTTTAAGGTATAATATTAACAAAAATTAATTTTAATTGTTAATTGACCAAAAATTATAAAATATGATGCATAAAATTACAAACAAGTTACTTTATAAAAAATTTAATTAGAGGTTAAAATTTAATTATAAAAAATGATGTCATTTATTTTTCTATGCTTCTCTGTTTAATAAATATGTGTAAAATAACATGGAATATTTCCTCTTTGTTTTTAACACAAGAAATAGGTTTAATTAGCTTATGGTAGAGATTATCTCTCCCAAGATATTTAGGTTATAGAATATGGGTTTGATAACATTTTATTCTGAATAAATTATTATTAAAAGGCTAAAACAATACACGTGCATGCTTGTTCTCCTTGCTCTTTCTTTTGCACAACCATATCATACTCTCCATTTCTACCACACTCAGCAAAAAGGCAACATTTTTTCTTTCCCTCTCCTCTTTAATCAAATAGCCACAGCCTACAATATTATAACCATACAAAATATTTTTCTTTCCTTGTTACCACACGACATTTGTTTCTTCATTTTCCAAAGAAGAAAAAGGGACATTGTGACATAACCTGGAAAAAGAAACCAAAAACAGGTGACAGTGAAGTAGTTTCTAATGGATAGAAAATGAAAAAAGAAGCCCTATTTATTTAAACGTTAATCCCCCGATATTGAAAACATAACCTTTTCTTGAATGTTTATAAATCGAAAGAGAGAGAAATAGAGTACCAAAGGGGGGGAGATAAAAACAAAACATCTCTGCCCTGCTGGCTACTGCTCTATTTATTTTCACTTCGGTGATAGAGCCAAGCTCTTTCCTTATCTTATTGTTTTATCATTTTGCCTTTGACACAGGAACAGCCTTCCGTGCAATCCTTTTCCATGATTCTTTCATGGACTTGTTATGTTGACTTTTGATTCACCTTTTCAGCTATACAATAGAAGATGAAAATGGAGCATGAGTAGGTGGAAAACCACTTTCTATATATTTCCTTTCCTTTCATCATAGTAGAAAAATGTTTAGTCCTCCCATTTTTAATTCGTAGGAAATTGGTTTTGAATGTTTATATTTCTTTTTTGTTTTCATGTTGTTTTGCTTTGATGGTCCTTGTGACTCTCTTGCTTTTGTTAAGTATGTTCTGCTTTTGCATTAGTGTTTGTATCTTACTTTTATATATAGACTTCATCAGTGTCAATGGGCATGAGTTTGAATGTTACGGTAAGAATTATTCCTGTTATATATATATATATAATAATGATGTGCTTTTTTACCAATATTTAATAAGGGAATAAATGAAAAAGTTTATGATAAAAATTTAATAATATAACTTATAAATATGATTCAAAATTTTTCCTCTTTGGTTTTATAAAAGAAGACTCCGATATAATAAATGGAAACATTATTACTATCTTAATTAATTATTACTTCTTATGTTCAGTATTATTATAAGGTACTTTTTTTCAATGAGTTAGTTAATTATAAGGTATCTATATATATGTTATATGTCTAGATATATAGATATATTTAATTATAAAGAATTATACAAAAAATGTAACTAAAATATTAAAATTTTGTTTATTCTTCATATTTTTTTTTAAAAATATGTTAAATAAATAAGCTGATCAAGAAACTTTCTGACATGTTTTAAAAACCACCGTTTTGACCATGCAAGGGTCCCTAAAAATTGTGAGAATTTATTTGTTTATTTTCTTACATCAAATGGGACACACACACGGGAAACATGAGTATGAATGAGTAGAAAGTTATGTATAACATAATAATATATTTTTATTTCATGCATTAACCCAAGTTATGCCATCGAGCAGATGAATGTCTGATGAATGAACCAATGCAAGCGACACCTAATAACCCAGAAACAAGTCATCAGATTCAAAGTCTCCATCACAAGTGACCCATCTCTTGAAGAAGTATGCAACGTCCAAAGCTTGAAATTGCTGAGGCTAAAGCACCAAAGGCAAAAAGGACATGAAAAGGGGTTGAAGAGGAGGAGATGAAGTGACGGCCAATCCTAAGTGTCACACAAAAAGGTACTGTCAGAATGAGAGAGGAATAAAGAAGGAGAGAAAGGGAGACGCATGGTGGTAAAAAAAAAAAAAAAACAGAAACAGGAAAGGGGTGATAAGACAAAGAGAGTTGTACCTACCTGCAACAGACAAATCAAGCGAGGCCTTACCTTTGCAATTGGCCATACCATTCTGTCCTGCATACATTCTGGACACTAACCCCATCGCATTCGCATACCTCTGTCCCCTAATAACTCATGATTATAAGATGGCAATATGCATGATTTCTGGTCATAATAATTTGCTTCAAGTCCTTATTTCTTTGGCCAAAAATCCAGTTTAGAAAATAACATCCAAACATAATCACATTATAACACAATCAATTATGATCAAAATCAATCATATTAATCAATTTTTTTATAATCTTATCTAATTGAAATCCACACATGCTGTAAGTAAAAATAGAAATTAATGGTATGTTATAATAAATTTTAATGATAAAAGCATTATTATTTGGGGTTGGACAATATTTGAAATGTTCTATATATAATCTATAGTCTATAATTAATGTCGGTCCAACATGGAGGAGTTTGTATGTAACATTGGACATTGAATAGTTGTTAAAAATATGTCCATTCTTTTCAATTTTTCCCCAC
>NW_026556776.1:0-31416 GCF_029017545.1 Prosopis cineraria
TTTAGAGCAGCTTTCATCAGTCAAATTATTATTGTTATATAATTTCTCAAAGCAGCAAAGATTGCAGTCAAAGGGTTAACAGGCTTTTGAAAATTAACTTCAAAGCTATGACTGCATCTCCATTTCCCAAGCTTTCATGCATAACTCTGCTGTGGTGAAGACAGTTTCACTAAAGCCTGTAACTGTGGGCCCAGAAACAGTTGTTTTACACCATTCGACTCTCTTAAAGGTTTCCATGGACCCAATTGACTTTCGGGCCCAAAGATAAGCTTCCAATTATCCCAATTACTTACTTAATCAAATCATCTGATTAATCAATTTAATCTTTAAGTTACATTCGGCATATTACAAGCGTCACTTTCACCCACATCACCGGCGACAATAGAGTGTTTCAGCAGGCCACCATGCTTGTCGGACGTCACCCACTTCCTTCTTCATTCTTCCGTACACGACTAAGAAGACGATGGTGCTAGAGATAGCTAGATCCAAGAGAATAAGTCAAGGGCAATTAAGGCTTTAGATCTAAAAGTTTCAACAATATGAGCTTAGTCAGAGGTTTGTTTGGGTAAAATTTGAAAACTTCCACAACGTTAGAGGAAGAGATTACTCTTGCGATTTAAATGCATTCTGTTTTGGGGTATGAGATCTTTGATGATACTGACAACTAATTTTTCTAGTACCAGTAATTCACTTATAATATTACTTATTATTCTCATGTCATGGCGTGAGAATTAAAATCTTGAATAATTTGCATTTAAATGTGAATAATACATAGCCGAGATTAGAGATCCAAGTGATACAAATCTACATTTTCTTCAACTCATCGTTGGCCATTTTTTTGGATTTGGGAGCACGATGCAGGGGCTGCTTTAAAAATTTCAAATATTAAATGGTTATTTTAAATAACAGATAAATAAGCCCCAATTATTTACCAATTATTTAATAAAACAATAGATCCCCTCATTCAAAGGTTATTTTCCAAAAAACGTTCTATATATCTCTTTATTAAATGGTTAAAAACCTTTAAGTAAATGCTCGGGAAATATAAAGTGCTACTTTACTTAACAACTAAAAACCGTTTAATATAAAAAAATAACTTTTTGATAAATCCTTTTTTATAATAGTGCTAGTTATAATGCCTTTTAATAAACAAAATTCTGACTTTTTTATTTGGTTTTTTTTTATTTGCTATTATTATAGATAAGCACATTCATATATAACTTTTTACTACTTTTTTAATTTAAAAATACCTTGCATTTTTAATGAAATTTCATTTTCATCAATAAAATAGTTAATTCTCTTTAAAATAACACAATTTATTTACATTTTTTATTTAATAAAATGTTTTATTATAAAATAATATAAAGTAATTTATTTATTATAAACCTATATTAAAATATTAAAAATGTTTTATACTTTTTATTACATAACATCTTAAAAAATAAATATGTACTGGTATGTGTAGAGGAATTTAATTCGAAATCCCGGCCTCCTCCGAGTAACGGCGAAGCAAATTGAGTGGACTAGTTCTAGTAGCCCGCAACCAAAACAAAAGTTGTGACTTTCGAGTTTTTTTGCAAACACTCGAAATTCCCGATAGTTTGAAATGGAAGCTAATAACTTATTTATCTCGAGTTCTCCGTAAGCTCTTTCGGCCAACCTCCATAAGTTAATGAATTACATAAAATAAAATTACTTTTTCCAGAACAAATATTCATTATTGAAGTCAGTAAATGTTTTATACAATTATTTAATATAATTTTATATTATATTATATATATAATAAATTTTAAATACACCACATGAGAGCCCCATATATTTATCTATTCAGTGAAAAATTTGTTTTAACATAATGATCCCTATCAATCAAGCTATAAAAAATATTATCACCAAATTAAACAAGACCCGTGAGGCATACTCTCGTCTCTAGAGCCCGGAAGGGTGTGGAAAAATTAGGGAAAATTACCCGCAAGTCCCTCATATAAATTATAAGTATAACTGCCCTAAAATCTCACCAATTGTTGAAATTATATTTCAGTCTCAAAATCCCTTGATGTGAATAATTTTCCAAAGAAAATGACCCATTTGCCATTCTTTGATCCTCGCTGAATTTGCTGCCTCCTCTAACACTTCAGCTTCCTCCTCCAAATCTCAACCACCACACACCTCCTTCTCATCCTGAGTTGTTCCTTGTCCTCCTTCCCCTTCTCCAAGCAGGTAATCTTCCTTCCAAAGCCAAAGGCATGGGATCTTCAGGGGAAGCATGCACCGATGGGTGTGGACAAGGCAATATTATTTGCTCCTTCTTGCATTAACGTATCGTCTTCGAACAAATACCCATCACAATCCTTGTGATGAGCACGAGTGCTTATCACTCTGAGGTATGGCCAAATTTTGACCTTTCATTTTAAATTGATTTTTAAATATTATACTTATTAACATAAAAATTACAAAAATATTTTGATATCAAATCTGAATTGTAGTTCATACTCATTTAGGAATAAGCATCGTAGTACTCATCATCTCGTAGTACTCATCATCTCTTATAAGATCTGGACCATTCAAATGTAATTTTTTTTATTTTTAGTTACATTTATCAAAAATAAAATTTGTAAAAAAATATAAAAATTTTAATCAATTTATTTATTATCAATATGGTTATTACAAATTTAATTTGCGAGATTCAATTTAATTATAAATTTTTTTATAATTTTTATAACTTACCTGTTCAAATATACTTTGATAGTTTAAATATAATATAAGTGGCCTAATTTAATATTTATAATTTTTATATTTTTACGGATTATATTTAGATATGCGTTCGATAGCTCAGATTTAATTACATGGAAGAGGGTATATCCACCCATCCACTGGGTCAAAGGAGGCGAAATCGTTGCTTGGGTTGGACGACTCGAAAATGCTCCCCAGAGGCGGCAGCTGCACTGTCTCGCCCAGTTCCTCCAGGGCGGACAAGTCGCCGGAGGAGGAGGATATTGCCGATGACGATGATGAAGAGAAAAACGAGAGCGGCTTCGTCGAAGGACTAAATATCTCCATCGCAGAGGCCTTAGATGCGGCGGCCTAAACATCCCTGATCGAGTTGGAAGTGGTCAAGGCAGGGAACCCACGAGTTCAGGGAAGTTGAGAACGGCGGATTGGCCTTTGATAGTGAGCGCGGCCACATCGGCTTGGCGAAGGTGCCGAGCCAGATCCGAGCCTTCTTCACGAGCTACCGGATTTCAGGCACCCACTTGCCCCTATTCCTGCACTTTACAATTAAGAAGGTGATGTGGTGGTGATTGTGATTTGGATTTGGGGGAGGAAGATGAAGAAGTGTTCAGAGGCAGTAGATTCGGTAAGATGAGGGAATGGCAAATGAATCATTTTCTTTAAAAAATTTTGTATCTAAGGACCTTGGATTACAAATAATTTTAACGGACTTTAGGATAGTTAAAAGAGAAATTTTTAAATACATCGTGTGCATTATGTTATTTGTAATTTATTTAATAAAAACATTATATTTGAGTTTTATTAAATATAAATTAATTTTAATATTAATAATAATAGAAAGAAAGATAAGAAATTAAATTTACATCTTATTATAAAAATAAAATTAAAAATATCATATAAAATTTTATTTAAATTATTTAAAATATTTTAATTAAATAGGTTATAATAATATAATATATTTAATTTATTTAAGTATTTTTTTATTTAAAATTGTTATGAGGGACTTTGTAGTAATTTTATTCAAAATATTATCATCATATTCTTTTTGGTTTTGTCGAGCAATAATATTATGACATCATCATCAAAAGTTGCGTGAACTTCATTATGAATCCCCCACAAAAAATTAATCACCCCAGCGCCTACTTAAGAGCTCCTCTAGCTTCCCATTTCCGCGCCGAGCAAGCTCCAATCGGAGAAGGAGGAAGCAAGAGCCATGGCTTTCTCCATTAGAATGCTTCTTCTCGCCCTCGCCATTCTCTCTCCCCATCTCCAAGCAGCTTCCTCTGCTTCACCCGGCCCTCTTCATCCCATCGTCCCCACCCAACACCCACTCGACCCTCTCACTAAACAAGAGATCACTCTCATCAGAACTGTCGTCCTAAACAAATACCCCTCCGGCACCGCCTTCCACTACGTCGGCCTCGACGATCCCGATAAGACCACCCTCCTCAAATGGGCTTCATCGCCTAACAAAAACCTCGTACACATCCCTCGCCTCGCCTTCGTCATCGTCATCATTAAATCCCAAATCCACGAGATCCTTATAAACCTCAAAACCCTACAAATCCTCTCCGACAATGTCCACACCGGTAACGGCTTCCCCACCCTGACAGTGGACGAACAAAGCGAGGCCATTTTGCTTCCGTTGAAGTACGGTCCCTTCATTGAGTCCGTGAAGAAGAGAGGGCTCAACTTGTCGGACGTTGTGTGTTCCACTTTTACCGTCGGGTGGTACGGCGAGACCAAGAGCATTAGGGCTTTGAGGGTGGAGTGTTTCATGATGGGTGAGACGGCCAACATATATGTGAGGCCAATCAATGGGATACTCATACTGGTGGATATTGACAAGATGCAGATTATTCAGTACCAGGATAGATCGGTCGAGCCTGTGCCTAAGGCCGAGGATACTGAGTATCGAGCTGACCATCAAAAGCCACCCTTTGGTCCCAAGCTTCACGGCATTGCCACGATTCAACCAGAAGGGCCAGGATTCAAGATCCAAGGCCACAGCGTCAGGTATGTGTGCGTGTGATACTGCTGACCTCACTGCTATCTCAGTGGGTATTTCGGTAAGCAGTTTATCGTGTTCAGAAGCTAATAAAATTTAAGTTTTAACGTGACGTGCGGTGCGAGGTGATGGGTCTTGAATCTCGATGGACAAATTACAACTGTTTTTGCTTCTTCTTCTTCGTCTTCTTCATCTTCTTCATCTTCTTAACACTCTTCGTCCTCGTCCACGACTCATGGGACTGCAAGATAGCGGTTTTAATGTCTGCTCCCACCGTAACAAAAGATAATGGTCGACGTACGGAAGAACTTTGGAGCTACCTTAGGAGCTGGATTTTCTTCTCTGCAAAAGAGAGAAAAGGAAAAACCATTGCATATCTGAACTTTTAAATTGACGTTAAAAATTTAAATTTTATAATTTTTTAAAATACATATTTAATTTGAAAGTTTAGACTTATAGTGGAAAGAAAAAGTAAAGGAGAGAACCTGCTACCTTATCTACTTGTTTTGCATGAAATTTTAATAATAATTTATGATTTTAATGACATTGAATTGCTTCAATAAAAAATATATTTTTTCATGAGTGCCTTATTCTGGAGTCTTAGATCTTGAAAAGCAATAGGAGGTAAGAGTTAGTATGAAGATGATTTTTATTATAGTTGATTATTGTTTAGAACTGTTTTTAATTACTTTTATCATATGTAAATTTTAATGTTTTGGCTATTCTTTAAATATAATTTATAAATATTAATTAAGTTCATAGTTTTTTTTAGCATTATGGGCATGCGTGCTCTTTTAAAAATTTGCGTTGAAAATGCTTTCAAAAAATCCTGAGTAGAAAGTCATCTTTACTGTTATTCTTTGTTTTAAAATATATTGGCATGCATTATTTTACCAAGATATGAGATAAGTCCTGGTGTTTCTTCTGTACTCCCAGACTTTGCATGGACAATATTCCTATAATCTTACTTCTAACTACCTTATCAGGATTAAGAAAATGCAGTTAAATTATTGATATTATTTAAAAAAGATTTACATTAATTTTAATTGAATAAATTATTTTTAAACTATTTTTTTCATGTAACATTTTTATTCTATAATCATAGAAAATAAAAATAGAAGTAAGTAATAAATTATTTTTTTTTATGTACATACCATAAATTTTTTCTAGAAGATTTCGTATACATAGAACCAGAGTGAGCACATTAATTAGCAAAAAAAGAAAAGAAGCTGGAATTGGGGTCTGGCAGTGTCTATTTAATTGAAAGAGGTAGGCAACAGGAATTAGGAAGCGCTATGCTTTGACTAAAGAGGACGGGTGTGGGGCTATATCAATTAATAGTAATCATGATGAATGAAGAGTTCCTTTTCTTATGAAAATAATTAACTTTAGAGGGGAACTTCATACATTATAGGGCTGCACAACAACCTAAAAGGTTGAATTTTAATCTAACTTAAAATTCAATCTTATTCAGTGATAACTCAAAGTTTAACAAAATCAAATTTGATCTATAAAGGGCCTGTTTGGATACTCAATGTGAATCAATTTTGAGATTAAAATTATGATTTTGTAAAATTTTATTCAAACACCCTCATTTTACAAAACTTCATTTGGTTTGAAAAACTCCATTTTAGAGAAGCTGAAATTTTTTTTATTTACAAAACTCCATTTGGCTCCTTTTTTTGTATCATTTATTTGCACATTCAAATTAATTTTCAAAAAATTATCCAAACATATTCAATTTATAAAAATTAATTTTTAAAAATTTATCCAAATATCATTACGTTTTAATAATCAATTTTTTTATAATTAATTTTTTCTAATTGAAATCCAAACACACCCAAAATTGAAAGATTGATTTTGTTAGTCCAGTACTCTTTCGATCCAGTATATAAGTCACTTTTTAAAAGTATAATCTGATTCACTTTATAAGTCATTTATTGATGGGATTGTTTTGTTTTAAATTAAAATTTTTAAATTACCCTCAAAAAGTAAGAGAGAAAAAGATAGAAAAAATACTATTATATGATTGACTTATTTTTTATTTGAGGGTTATATTTAAAATTTCATTTACTTTTATTTCTTATACTTTTATTATATTAATATTGATAATGTTGGTAGAAATAACTTATAAATAGAACTGAAGGAGTATTTATTTAGCTTTTTTTTATTTTTTCTCTATAAAAGGCAATAATCCATATCAATTTAATAAACTTAATTAAAATAATAAAAAGACTTATAATAACAAATTCATAATAATTTTTAACAATAAAAAAAATATTTCAGTTACAGTCTAAATAATTTAAATTTATAACTTTAACAAGAACAACACTTAACAAATTTCAAATAACCCTATATTACAACAATAAATTAATAACAAACTCAACAAATTTTTATACAATCATCTTCTTAACATCAATTATATTTAAAGTATTTGTTAAAAATAAATTATTTATAATCATATTAAATAAATTAATAGGACTGAATTGGATTAAGTTGTTTAGATACCCAGCTTTTTTTGCAGTCTAACTCAAAAAAATAATTTAATTTTTTCAATTTTTTTGATTCAATAATCAATATTTACACGGACTGAACAAGATTAAAGTGAATTAAATAGGAGAGGAAGACTTTTACATAACTTTAGTGTATACCATGAAAACTAGGGGTGTTCACGGGACGGGACGGGACCGGGACACCCCCGTCCCGTGTCCCATCCCGAAAAAAAGATCGGGACTAAATTTTGGTCCCGTGTCCCGTCCCGTCCCGAAAGTCGTCCCGTCCCGTTAAGAGTCGGGACGGGACCAGGACAAAATCGGGACGTCCCGCCGTCCCGATAAATGAAATAATATCGAAAAAAGATCTGGATAATAATGTTCATTAAAATTTTAAATTATATAATTTATTAAGTTTAAAATTAAAATAACACAAGTACATAAATAACAATAATTTAAAATCAATTATTGAATTATTTTAATCACAACTACATATTATAATAAAAAATACAAGTGATCTTTATGCTATAAAATTAGCAACAACAGGCAAGTCAAATACAACATCAAATAATTGTTCTTCTAAAAATAAGCAAGAAGTATGTTATAAATAAAAGGTATTAAATAGATAGATATAAGAATAAATTATATTAATATAATTAATATATTATAAAAAAGATATCGCTATGTTTACTCCATACCATTAAAATTATCAATATAAAAATACTTTAGTTTTAAATAAGAATTGTAAGTATTAAAATTATAATTGATATAATTAATATAAATATAAATTATATTAATATAATTAATATATTTAAAATAAAAAAATAATATATAATATTCGGGACGGGACGGGACGTTCCGATGGTAATCCCGTGTCCCGTCCCGTCCCGAACCCTTTCCTGTCCTGTCCCGTAAAGTCCCGTCCCGATTATTTTCGGGCCGGGACAAGACCCGTCCCGATATGATCGGGACGATACCGGGCCAATCGGGACGGGTCCAAATTGAACACCCCTAATGAAAACAGATCAAAGTGAATTAAATAGGAGAGGAAGACTTTTACATAACTTTAGTGTATACCATGAAAACAGAGTCTTCATACGTAGCGTGATGCAATATATTGGGACTATTATATTTGATTTGAATAAGCGTAGCGTACAACTGTGGTATGTTGCAGCTGGGCCGACTGGAAATTTCATGTCGGGTACGATGTGAGAGCAGGAGTAATAATATCACTCGCATCATTGTACGATCTGGACAAGCACAAGTCTCGAAGGGTACTCTACAGAGGTTATATCTCGGAGCTGTTCGTGCCATACCAGGATCCATCCGATGAATGGTACTACAAGACATTTTTCGATGCCGGCGAGTTCGGGTTTGGACAGTCCATGGTGTCGTTGGAGGCCAATCGAGATTGTCCTCCTCATGCTCAATTCATGGATGCTTACCTTCATGACCGTGACGGAAACCCCTCCCTCCTCCAAAATGCCTTCTGTATCTTTGAAAAGCATGGCGAGATCTCGTGGCGTCACACAGAGACTGGCATTCCCAATCAAACTGTGAGTTTTCTTTTCTTTTTTTTTCCTTTTTATTTAAATGAAAATTATCGCATCGTGCAGACAAACGCGCCGAATCTTGTTTTCTTGTATCGTCACATGTTTTTGATTAAAAAGGTCATAACTTGATTCGTCGTGGCTGTTGTGTAAATGTTGATAGATTCGAGAGGTCAGGTCAGACGTGAGTTTGGTGGTGAGATCGGTGGTGACGGTGGGCAACTACGACAACGTTATGGATTGGGAGTTCAAGCCCAGTGGCTCCCTCAAGCTTGGGGTACGCATCATCACTCTATTTCCCTCTCTCTCGCATCATTTCACACGTACAAGTTGAACCTGATGTCGCTTTCATATGAAATACTTGAAATGGTCATTGCAGGAATCACTTGATTACCTCTCCGGCCCCGCCTCCTAATAAAAAAATCCTATTAAATCCAACATATTTTAAAAAGATCACAGTTAAAAATTAAAATTAAAATTTTAAAAAGAATTTCTATTGAAGTTTTTTAACAGTATTTTGTAACTATTTTCTAAATTTATGTTAAAGAACATCTTTGCAAGGTTAACGTTATACTTTTTCGGGCCTCAAATTATAAGGCAACTTCAAATAAAATTACATATATTAATAACACATAATAATGATATTTTACAAACTTATTTTTTCAAACTAGAACTATAAACTTTTAAAAATACCACTACATATTCAATCATTTCAATTGTCTCTATATTTGAAAGGTAATATTAAAAAAGTATGATTAATAAAATTTTATTTTTTTTAAATTGTCTCATGCACAACAAAAATTTTTAAAATTATTTTATAATTTGGAATGGAAGGAGTGTAACTAGACAATAATTTCATTAATATGATAATAAGAACCTTGATTCTTAAAATTAATTAATTTCTGGCCGGAACTTTTTAAGATCTGACTATTATTATTAATTATTAATTAATATATATCTAATGTTTTTTCTGTTCAAATTCAACAGATAGCACTCTCGGGAATGCTGGAAATCAAGGCAGTTGACATTAAGCACAACGACGAAATTAAGGAAGAGCAACACGGAATATTGGTGTCGGAGAACAGCATCGGAGTATACCATGACCACTACTACATTTACCATCTTGACCTCGACATTGACGGCGAAGAGAACTCCTTTGTGAAGACAGATTTGAAGACAGTGAAAGTCACAGACGGCAGCTCAAAAAGAAAGAGTTACTGGATAGCCGAGGCTCAGACACTGAAGAATGAATCGGCAGCCATGATCAGGTTAGGAGTTAGCCCGTCCGAGCTAGCTATTGTAAACCCTAACAAGAAGACCTCCATCGGCAACGAAGTCGGCTACCGCCTCATTCCGGCGATGCCAGCTCACCCCCTTTTGTTTGAAGATGATTACCCACAACTACGAGGAGCTTTTACAAACTATAATGTCTGGGTCACTCCATATAACAGGAGCGAGAAATGGGCTGGCGGGCGGTACGTTGATCAAAGCCGCGGAGAAGATACCCTGGCCGTTTGGACTAAAAAGTAAGATCATTATCTCCTCTTCCTTTTCACACCTAAAAACATTCATTTGATTACAATCTAGAAATAAATACATTAAGCTGCTCCCAATATCATTGCAATAATGTTGCAGGAACAGGAATATTGAGAACAAGGACATAGTGTTGTGGCACGTGGTGGGAATTCATCACGTGCCAGCACAAGAGGATTTTCCAATAATGCCATTGTTAAGCACTTCGTTTGAGCTGAGGCCAACCAACTTCTTTGAGAGGAATGCAGTTCTCAAGACACCCTCTCCCAAAACTTGGAAATGGCCAGCTTGCCCCAAGCAAAACTAGTTTGCTGGGCATCATAGTTAAATTATTGGAAGCGCCGCGTGCACATTAGTATTATCAATCTGGTCGAGAAAAAACAAGAGTGTAATCCAATGATTGATTAGTGTGCAATGTTGTTAGGCAAGTCAAAGATAGGGAGAACAAAGGCGTGCAATTTATTGCCGTATGCGTCTCTGGTTTTATGTGTATTCTGAGATGTTTGTGAGCGATGAAAATCATATTTTGAATAAAAGGGGCACCTTTTTAAGTAGGTATCTTATATTTTCATTGGAAAAGTGAATGGATAAAAGTTTTTAACGTCTTTGATTTAAAGAACGTGAAATTACAAAATTTTTAATAAAAAAATGCAAAATTAAAAGAGTAAAAAAATAATTAAAATATTTAAACCTGGCTTCTCCATTTTTAAAAAAAGCGATCTCAATCTCTCCTTAGTTCTTATTAAAATCTCCATCGAGACCTGCCAGTCTTTTCATATTTACAACTTCGGTAAATGGTATATGGTTTTAAAAAAGCTTATGTTTGTTTAAAAAAAACTTTATTATCATATTTTTATATAACTAGTATATGATATTTAATAGCTCAATTGACATGTTAACCCTTACTTTTTTCCCTTATCCACCAGGGTTTTAGTAAAGATGTTAGGGAAAATTTAATCTTGAACTCCTTGATCAAATATAATAAAAGAGTTTTTTAACGTTTGAAATTTTGCTGTAGATTAAAGAGAGTGAAATGAAATTAAAATGTGAACTAAAATTACCTATCATGCCTAGTGAAAGAGAAAACAAAATAACAACATCCTGAGTGAAGGAATGACAGAGGAAGAGACAAAATCACGTGAGAAGGGTCTCTCCCTCTCATCCCCCCTTTGTTTTGCCTTTCTCAACATCATGAGCTAATAACTTTGAACATCCCCCTCTGTTCTCTTCTATAATGGTGTAGCCTAATATCCATTTTTCTTCCTTGACCAACAAGCTCTCCAGTCTTTACACTTGGTTGAGCTCATCATTGAAAGCCGTTAGCGATTTTCAGCCCTGTGTGGTTGTTCTCAGGTAAGTATTGAAGGAGGCTTGAACCTTAGGGCTTTGTATACTCTCAAAATTTGGTGAGATTGATCTATTCAATCTAGCTTTGAATCTGGACTTGAATTTATTTCCTTGTCATCCATTCCCTGTGTTGGACACCGTTGCACCACTGCTTACTTTGTTTTAAATGTTTCTGTTAGGAAAAAACAAAAAGCGGTGTCGTGAGGCGCGCCAAAGATGAGAGATCTCAAAAAAATGGAAGAACTTGGCTTCTAATCAAATGTAAGAAACTAGAATTCCATTACCACAGTTCATCCAAATGTGAGAATGTAAAATGAAGAAAATTAATGCAGATGCAAAGGAGCAGAGATACATTAATTAAAGAAAGAGGTGGCAAATTATGCCAGTTGTACAATAGAAAAATAAAGACTAAAACTACGTGATAAAAAGGAAAATAAAATAAAGTAGAAGATATAGAGTTTGGGAATCTAATTAGTAGTTTATTGATATTGATGATGATTATTCTTGTTAAGAGGGGGCCCTTTATTTATAGATGATTCTGACTTAATACCCAAGCCCATGATCGCTACTTTCTTTGAATTTAGGAAGCATTTCCTTTGTGGTGATCAATCATCATGGGTGGAGTAGAGATAATGGCTTAGACTCGATCTTAACTTAATAGCTAAGACTTCATAAATATTCATTGTTAATTATTTTAAGGCCAATTAAGTTAAGTTGAGCCTGAGTCTCTAAATTTACAATTTAAGTACAAACAGTTTCATTTTAATTTGGCTTTGAATTTAGCTATGTAATCATTTTGATTACTAGCAAGTAGCAACTTATATGTTTTAGATTGTTTTGTTATGTAATGTTGGATTTGTTATCTATTGGCATTTTGAGTGTAATATAAATCAACTATGCCAGTTGAGGTGTTGGAATTTTTTAGGTGGACTAAAGAGTGTGTGCGTTTTATTAGAAGAAAAATTGATGCTCCATTTTCATCCATATTGGAGTTGTGAATTGGCTTTCCTGTAATTTTAAAATTCAAGCTAACAAATTTATTAGTTGATATACATTGAGTTGTTATTTTTTTTTTTTACATTTGTTAATGTAGCATGCTAGAGTTGTTAGGATTTATAGAGAGAAGTTCATTGAGACAGCAAATACGTCTTTTCTCTTGCAATATAGCCTAGCTAAATAGGGTTTGCCTACACCAATCCCTAGGATGAATGGGTCAAAGTGGAAGAACTTGTTTATGTTGGTTCGACAGACATTTCCTCATGGTGATGCCTTTAGAGTTTGTATATGAATGCATCAACACAACCAATTTAGTTTTTCTTGGTATGTGTTCTTTTTTGTAAAAGGGTTTATTAGTATGGGTTGCTTTTTATAAAAGGAATTTATTAATGTGGGTAGATATTTGTAAATAGGGTTTTTGTCATGCTCGCATGTGACGAGCTGCATTATTCACCTTGACAAATAGTCAAAAGGAGGCAACTTTACTTAGGCCCAATTTCTGGGCCTAATTTGGCCTAAAAGCCCCTTAAGCCTTACTTTTTAACCCCTTAAAGGGTACAATAGGCTAGAATAGTCATCCAAACTCAATAATTAATTAAGTAATTAAATCCTCTAATTAATTAATCAAAGTTTTTAAATTAGTTTTAGGCTATTACAAATCAAGGGTACAGTCAAATTGAGCCAACCATTAGTACTTTGAAGATGATGATGAGAGACTATATATTCTAAGGGATCCTAGAGGGAGGATGAAGTGGAAGATGAATTTATGATCTTCAATTGGCTAAAACTTTCTAGTGTCCTAGCTTTTCTCATTTTATTTGATGATTTAGTACCTTAGTCTAAGGTTAATTCTTTATTGGTTTGTAATTCTAGCTTGAATTCATCTTTATGTAATGAGAGCTTTTCTCATTTTATTTGATGATTTAGTACCTTAGTCTAAGGTTAATTCTTTATTGGTTTGTAATTCTAGCTTGAATTCATCTTTATGTAATGAGAATGCTTGTTTAATTGATTCGTCTCTTTTGAATTTATGATATATTATTCGGCCATCAATGTGAAATAGCATAGTTTTATATTTTATCATTGATGATTGTCTCGATTACCATGCATAGTCTTATGGGATAATTTTAGACTTCTATTAGAGAGGGTTTTTCATAGTTTTGGGACTTAATCTAACACTTATCCCATGACTCACATAGAGAGGATCAATTAGAACACTTGGTCAATTTTAAATTAAATTAGGGAAATGAACTAAGAACATTAGCTAATAACTTAGGAAATTGAATCAACTATATTGAATAATCTAAGATACTCTTCTAGGTTGTTTATTTCAGCCAAGAGAAGAGTCAACTAGTAATTGTCATAATCAATGTAAGACAGTGATTCTTCCACCAATCCATTCTCTAGGATTTCATCTTACTCGTAGGGGATCACACTCACTTTATAGTAGCTTAGCATTTTGTTAGTTTAGCTTAATCAAACTTTCACTACATTAGGTAACTTTTAACACCTCGATAACCTCACTAAGCTATTTGGCCACTCTAAGGGAAATGATCTAAATTGCACCTTGGGCTACACTTAGGCAAATTTAGTATTTAATTTTGCAAGAAAAGTAACACTCTTATTAGCTAGCCCACACGAGCTGCCCATGGGTTTGCTCGCAACTTGTTTTCCCATGGCTAGCATTTTCATGAGCATTAAGAATTGCATCATTCATTTTTTTTTAGGAATAAATGGTAAATTGATCCCTCATCTTTGAATTATGAATTCAAAAGTGTCTGAAAGATTGAAATTATAAATTCATTTTTTTTGGTAATATTCACTTTTTACTTTTAAAATCAGTATAATCTAGTATAATCTATTTCCTACTGTTAATAAAAATAAACGTTAATGATTAATTAATCAAAAAATGACAGAAAAATATTTTAAAAATTATAGAAAGAGTCAAATTATACCGTTTAATTAAAGGAGAACATTTTATTAAAAATAAATTTAGAATTCTAAACATTCTATTTACTTTTTTATCCTTTTATTTTAATTATACCGGGGAGCTAATGATTTGAATTTACAGCCTCACCCATAATCCAACGTGATAATACAAATTAAATATAAGAACGCATTTCAAACTTGCCACCCACTCGTCACAATTTTCTTATCGAATTGCAAATATTTGTCATAGTGCAGTTTTAAGATTAGAGGGATATTTAACACTATTTACCACTTAAACTGCACAAATATATGAGTGAAATAAAGAGCTTTTATCATTAGTAACCTTTAGAGAGAGAGAGAGAGAGAGAGAGAGATATATATATATATATATATATTAAACTCTTGTCCATCGAAGTAATTTTCACAAAATAGGTCTCATCAGTTAATTTTCTCTCCATATTTACCACCACACTTTGTCGTTGTTTACATCACATCACCAAGAGCCTTTTGGCTTGACCGTACCCTATACTTCTTAGAAAGAGGTTCGTTGTAGATTCTAAATTCCATGTGATCAATATACGGGTAGGTGTGTGATTATGACGAGAATGTATGTGTATGTCACCATCCTCTGTATGAAAGGAATATTAGATTAGGTTAGGCGTCTGTTTTTTTTTTTTGGGCCGAACATAGGTTATATTAGATTAGGTTAGGCGTGTCTATCTAATCCCTTTCAAAGGGGGAAAAATGAAACCAGACCCAAACATAGGTTATATATAAGGTGAAGTTCAGAAATTTAGCTTCTAATCCCTTAACCTTGGTTTGAGCATAATGTCACAACTTATGTTCAGGTGTAAAAGAACTCATAAGGTTGTAAAATTTTTAAAGACTTTTAGGATAATGGAAAAAATTTCAGAGCTTTTAAGAAAGATTCAATATGTTCTAAAATGTTCTACAAGCATCTAAAACAATCTAGAATTATCTAAAAAAATCTAAAAAGATTTAAAAGTTTTTAAAAAATTTTAAAAATTTATGGAGGAATGTCGAGATATTTAAAATATTTTAAAATATTTTAGAATGTTCTAAAATATTTCACACATATCTTAAAGGTTATTCTCTAAAAATATCCTTATAAATGTAGATGTTTTTATGAAACACTCTAGAAGATGAATGTAAATCGTATGATTAGATTGATCTCTACTATCCATCAATGAAGTAAGAATTTTTTAGAGAAAAGGAAAAGATCTATAAATACTCCCACAATCTCTCATTTGTAAGCTCAAACATATCAATAAAGCTTTAAAGTTCTCTCGTCGAAGCTTTCTTCTTTCTTGTATTCAAGTTTCTTAATTTTTTTGCCTACATTTTGAAAGTTCGGCTAATTAAATTAGGATCAAGAGATTAATCATACTAAGGCCGACATGGTTCAAGAACAGAAAAGTTTTAAGGCCGCGACAATAAGCTACTTTCTTTTGCCTATGAGTTTCCCTAGCTTTGGTTTTATGTTTCTATGATTTATAATTTATGTACTTTTTATTTATTAATTAGATATGATTATATATCATATACAGTATATCACGGTTATGTTTGTTTTAATATTTACAAATAGTTATTTTTAATAATATATTGATTGCATTTTTTTGTAACTTTAATTATTTATTAAAATTCTTCCTGGGTTTACCCCGAGACGAGCATCTCGAGCTTCATTAGGCACACCTTCAGCCCAACCTGATATCTTTTGGATGAAAAGGAAAGCAACTGCAAAACGACTACATGTCAGTCCGACCTGAATTTTGCGTGGAGGTAACTCTTTATAGATATCATTATTTTTTTCTTAAAAAAAAAAAACTCTTTTAAGGTGTGAATTTTACAGGGCCTATAGAAAAGGAAAAGAAACCCGAGAATTTTCAGCACAATCGTGATGATTCGCAATGACATTATATTTATACATATGTTGGGCAGGAACATGCTGGGAAATTTAGAGTCATTTTGTTACATTGTAAAGGACCAGAGATGACAGTGCTGAGGATAGACTGTGTTTAATGTTTCATCATGTATATTGTAAAATTGAATGACATGAAAAATAACATATTTGATTTCTACCAACAAAAACATATTTGATTAAGAATTATACTAAACTTCTTTTTTCGGTATAAAAAATATACTAAACTATTAACTCAAGCAGGATGGAGCTAAGAATATGTGCTAATTCATAGGTTCAGGTTGGGCACATTAGTTGAGGGAAAAATGAGTTGGTTGGGTCAATCCAGTTTTACATGGGTTAAGCAATTCCAAATCCGAACTGACTCTGAGGCTAGGTGGATTAAACAAGACAATCTGTCTGTTTTCATCACAAAAACAAGACATTTTTTTCAAAAAAAAAAAATAGACCGACAAATGTCAATATCAATATTTTATGGATAGTGCTCTGGATTAATATTCACGTCATAAAGGGTGCTTCGGACTCGGAATAGCTACTCCCGCTCGTCTTTAGTCTTTACTGTCGTTCTCGCGGCAAGTCAGCTGATTTTTTAGACTCACAGGACTGAACCCCCTTGTAGTAAGAATGTAAAAGTGGGACCAGCCACACGACTTCAGCTCTACCATAAAAAGTATCCTTTTGTTATTTGAATATTTAAGAACTAAATAAAGCCTTGTGTTAATGACTTCCCAATGTGGAAATGAAGCAATATGATGAAATTTCAAAGTGATGATATAAAGGCGTATATCAGAACACATGTACACAGACAAAACTAATAGTAGTCTAGAACAACGAGTCCAAGTGCAATCACAAGAAAGGAAGGAGAGACAGTGTAAGATAGCATGGACGATGATGGAATGAGTTGAGAATAGCTTCCTGAAGCCATTGCAGATGATGGAGTATTAGAAACAACTGATGGAGAAGAAGGTGGATTCATAAGCAATGTTGCATCTGCCAGTATCAAACTTCAGAAAGATCAGTACTCAAAACTGATATATTTATGCCTTAACAAAAAAAATCAAGTTTTTTGTTGTTTCTTACTATCGAGAAGTACCTTTAAGATGGTGTTGATGAAGTACTTCAGAGGGAGAGGGAGTTGATGGAGATTGCCAACCGATACTGGTCCTATCAATATCATGTATAACAACACAAAACAGCAACAGTAATTAATTGATTTGTCCGATAAAAGTAATGATGTGTGTCACAAGTTCAAATTCTAATGATGTCAATTTCTCAAGACTAGATGGTAAGAATTTCGTTTTGAAGTTTCCTAGGCTTAACATGAACATCCTGCTTTTGAGTAGACCAGTAATTTGTTGACTTGATCAAAAGATTGCAAGGAAAAAAGTGCCTAGTAACAGCACCTGAAGCAGCAGGAAGCAATGAACCATTGGCTGCAAATGATAAAGAGCAGATGAGAGGACATGTTAGCATTAATGATGAACATAATAAATAAATTGCCAAAATTCTGTTGCTTAGAAAGATGAAGGAGCAGTGCCATTGAGAAAAAGACAAAAGCAGTCCATGCCACCATCTCTAAGGGACCTGGAGGCTTTGCAGCACTGGCTAGTTGGTAAGGACTCATTGGGATTGCTATTTATCAGGAAATTCATATAAGAAATGAAACTGGTAAGCATTGAGAAAGCGCCACATGGAATCCTAGTCTCAGCATTGGATGATGCAGGTGCAGGTGCAGCCATGGCTATATTGATAGTTAATATCAGAAACACTAAGCCCTTCATCTCTAGATATTCCCTTTTTCAGTTTTGGCTTTGTGGGGTTTGATTAAAAACGTTAGGCCAAAATGGGATTTTGGAATTTTGATGATTGGGTTAGAGAATGTGAGGGGATTTATGGAAGTGAAAAAGAAAGGCTCTGCGGTTGGGGTTGGGTTTCGAGAACTCAAGTGTTATTTGGCAGATACGAAAGAGTTAATTGAAAGCGTTAATTATGTGACCTTCAAAGAAACCAGTTTAACAAAACAAGTTACACTCAACAGGTGGCACCTGAAACTTCTTAACCTCATTTTGGTCTCACGTAATGTTTAATGGAAAAATAATAATAAAATTTTATCAAAATATATAAATATAAATGATAATTAGATCCCTAAAAATGTCATAATTTAAGTCCTTAAGTACTTTTTTAATAGTAATGACTTTATACTGAATGACTAAATTATTCTTTATTTAAAATAAAAAATAACGGGTGTATATGAGAAGTTATAATTTTTTATTTAAATTTTTAATTCACAAAATGAAAGTTGTGATTATTTAAATAAAAATTATAACTGTTTATTTTCAAAATGTAGACTTCAATGATTTTAAAAAAATTACATGAAAGTTATAATTTCTGATTCAATTCTTGCTATTTTATAGAATACAAATTGTTATTGATCAGACAAAAGTTAGGATTAATTATTTTTAAAACTTGAATTTCAATAATAAAAGAAATTTATGTGGGAAGTTATAATTTTTTGTTTAATTTTTACAATTCACATAATTAAAATTGTGATTGCCTAAATAAAATTGTGACTAGGACTAGTTATTTTTAAAATTTATTTATTAATTATAAAAAATATTTTACTTAAAAATTGTGCTTTCTTGTTTAATTTTACCGATTCACAAAATAAAAATTATAATTGTTTAAACAAAGGTATGATTTGAAAAATGGAGCTAGAGATGTTTTTTTTTTATAAACATGGGGCAATATAGTTATTTAACTTAAAATTATTAATGTCAAAGAAATAACCATGAATTTTAGAAGAATTATGATATTTTGAGGAGATTTGATTATCATTTTTATAGTTTGATGAAATTTTATTGTCATTTTTCATGTTTAATTGGTAACTTCTTTGATCACCTGCTAGCTTGGTCATTTACCCAATCCTCCTTAAATATTTAATATCAATTTTTATTAGACCATCCTGAAATTTTACCTTGATGAAGAATGTTCCAGTCAATATACGGTTACTAAAGCAGCACAATTGATCAATCAACTTATGAGATTAGTGTAATTGGTGTCTTATCAAACTTGACTTACATATTTTATCAAAAAAGCAAGAAAAGAAAGGGGGAAAAAAGAAGTTAACATACATATACATATATATACATATATAGCATTATCTAGAAGAAATGAAACACTTTGAATGACTGTTTATTGCATTCATAGGTGGAGAGTATGGAGCAAATGGGACTTCTGGTTAATCTTCATCAATAATATCAACACAATAAAAAAGAGTTAGTCCAATTAATATTGATTTTGCTTATAATTTATAAGGTCATGGGATTAAATCTTATTGTCGATATAAAAATCTTATTGATAAATAATTTATAAGTGTTTTTTGAGTTTAAAGACATGCTTTGATCTTAATAAATATTCTGAACCCAACCTAACTCACCTAAACTTAAAAAAAAAAAACAAAGAAATAACAACACTGGTAGAATTCCATCTATAAGAGCTAGTATTGTCATTGTCATGATAAGAACAGAAATCAGCCTCTTGATTTAACCCACAACTTTTCTACTTTTGGACAGAGAGTGAGGTCGGGTTGAGCCATTAAATCACTACTGATATGTAAATTTAATGAAATCACAGCTTGCGGATCTATCCTCACTCGAACACCATCAAAATTGAGAATTCTTTTCATATGTTATCTAGGAAATATTCAATGGAGAAAATCTAAGATCAGTATTATGAGGAGATTGAATCAATTAATTGTGAACTCTATTAAAAAAATGCTCTTGTATGTTTTTTTTAATCCTACCATTTGACAGATTTAATTTATCTTGAAATTTCTTTTTTATTGATTCCATTTTACGATAATTTTTAGTTTAAAACTACAATGGTTCTTCTTATGCAGCGATTCATACGAAATCAACCGAAAAGAACAAACAAAAGTTAAGAGGGGGAAAAACAACAATTCTTATTCATTTGAGCTTCCCATACAT
The DNA here is from genome assembly GCF_029017545.1 of Prosopis cineraria. NCBI lineage: Eukaryota > Viridiplantae > Streptophyta > Magnoliopsida > Fabales > Fabaceae > Prosopis > Prosopis cineraria. The sequence continues at coordinate 20,511 of NW_026556776.1, forward strand.
AATGTCTAAAAGGGCACTTGTACAGATCTCTTATTGATTTCTTAAAATTAAATTAAAGTAAAAAAAATTGCTTAAAATAGAGAGCTGAGGCTACCTTTAGGGTTGGGTGAGATGTGAGTGAAGCTTTAAGGGGGGTTTGGACTTTCAACATTTAACATTTTAGATTTACTTCACTTTTTAACATTTTAAATGTTAAATGTTGTTTGGATATTTTTATGTGAACAAAATAACTTTTTAAAAGTGGGTTAAAAAGTGAATTTCACAGCTTAACTTTTTGGTGGATTTAAAATTTTAAGTGGGAGTTGGGTTTTACTTACTTTTATAAATGACCATGATATTCTTATTATGTTTTAATTTTTTTCCAACATTAAACTATATATATTTTATTCTTATTATTTAATTTATTTAATTTTGTTAATTTAATTTTTTTTACATTTTTTAAACATTTTTAATATGTTTTATCTGTATGATAAAAATAATCAATTATCATAAATCAATGTCTTTTTGACTATTACAAATGCAAAAGTATATTTAAAAAATACAAATCATCATTAATCTAAATAACTTTCACTTTTTTAAAATAACTTTTAAAAAAATATATTTAAATATAAATTTTATTATAATAACTAACTTTTATTAAATTAATTTTTATTAAATAAATTTTTGGCAACTAAAAACCAAACACGCAGTTAGAGTTCAAACCATAATATTAAAAAAAACTGCTTAAAATTAAAATTGAAAATGACTAAAAGCTTAATAATATAAGGCCACAAAGTAATCGAGCCCAACCTTTTCACTTTAAATTTCACAAGGGACTTTTTTACATTTGTCTCCAATTTCAATTGTCGATCAAAAACCGTGCAATTTCAATCCCCGATTCTTGGGGTTGGCAATTTTAAAATCCAGTTTGATGGTTTGCAAATATTATAATATAATAATGAAGTTCAATTACCAGATCAATTCTGGGCCCAATTTTTTTTTTAAAAGAACTTTGTAGATCCGAACTCTTGCCTTGTCAAAGATTCCATGAGAAGGACTAATAATTGTTAGCAGGGATGTACATGGGTGGGATTAAGCCCAAGCCGTCTCAATGACTAAATGTCATTGAAAATTTGTTTTGTCTTTTTATTCGACTGGATTCAATTTGAATCGTTTAAATTACCAATATCAATATATTCCTAAACATTACCAGAGGTAGTATTACTCACAAGTTATGAAAAATATAATTTAATTTTAACTTTGCAAATTCCATATAGTAATTGGATTGAATAGATCAAACCAACAAGGTCATTTTTTAAAAACTTCATTGAAGGACCGCCAGAAGACAATCCCATTTCTAAGTGGATTATCTGGTTTTTGTTCAAGAGGTTTACCTTAACTTTACAATCGATTATATATAATTTCAGCAGTGTCATTCATAACTTATGGAAGTAATTTTAACTTTTTTCACAAGTAGAATACTCTTTCCGTTTTCACGTATAACAGAAAATATCATGTGTCTTTTTGTTGATTATTTTTATTTACAAGTAAGACTACACACTTCAAGGAGTATTCACCACCTTTTTTCAAAATTACCCATTATAAAATCAATATTTAATTTCAATAGTCAAATTTGTTTCATTAGTTACCGTTAGAGAGATAATTTAGTCCAATTTTTTTTAGTTTAAGATATAATTATTATATTTAACTAATTTTTTTAATCTATGTGAATTGATTATTTTTTATTATATTTGAAAATTGAGAGAGTACTAAAATCACATAGATAAACTACTTGTGAAAAGTAAATAATCTGCTTGAGAACGAGGTTGCCTGCATCTGACTCTTCAATAAGATTTCAATAATTAAAGATTGCAATTGGAATCAATGAATTATCAAAGGCCTTAATTGTCATTTTTCCTATTTTCAATTCCATGGACCGATTCTATGTTGTCTTCAAAGAACTGCTAACCATGAGACTTGAGTTAGTCTAGCTGTGCACGTTACGCAGCTGTGCCGAACTTCTCCACATGGACAGTTATAGTTTTGAGATTTCGACGCCTCACGTTCATGTGTTGTTGAACCCAGGGACCTTTCACCTAAGAAATTGTAAATTGCGTGTTGATTGGTTTCAGATTCTGAATGAAATACAGCTTCTTTGCTTATGGCTGAGTTCAAAGTCTAAAATAAGAATTTTACTTTTGCTTTTGATAGACACGTGTATTGAAGAACGATGATAAATATGGCAGTAATTATTAAAGTTATAGGTTTCCTAACGGCGAGCTAATATTAAAATAATTATATTCGTCGTCATTTGGTTAAGAAGAAAGAGGAGAACCAGCAGGTGTGGATTCAATGGTTCATTTCATTCCATTCCATTCCAAGAAAATCGCAGGCTTACAAGTCAGAAGAGCAGGGAGGGCACGTAACGAGACAAGTCAAAAAGCTTGAGGAGCGGTGCAAGTGCAACGAAGCGACGTCGTCTGAACAGGTGTCAAATTCTCGGCGTTTGAACACAGCGAAAGACCAAACAGTAGCTGTTAGAAAAGGTAGGAGGAGTAGTTCACCCACATATAACTGAACTCCACCCTTCGTCTCTTTGTCTGTTTCTCTGCGTCCTCAGTCCTCTGCCTACAAAAACCTCTCTCCCACAAGCAATCACCGCATCCTCTTGTCGCTTCACAGCAGATATGGCTCGCATGTGTGCGCTCATGGTGGTGGTAATGGTGGGCATGTTGTGTGCAGGGGCTGCTGCACAGTCCAGCTGCACAAACGTGTTGGTGAGCCTGTCGCCGTGCCTGAATTACATACAAGGCAACTCCTCCACGCCTTCATCGTCGTGCTGCTCTCAGCTCAGCAGCGTGGTTCGCTCCCAACCACAGTGCCTGTGTCAAGTCCTCAGCGGCGGTGGCTCCTCTCTCGGCATCAACATCAACCAGACCCAGGCTCTGGCCCTGCCTTCTGCCTGCAAGGTTCAGACCCCACCGACCTCACAGTGCAAAGGTCAGACCTTCTCTTCATATATGTATTAATACCATCAAATAAATCATTGAAGGATATAAGCAGCATCTCTTCATTCATTGCTCCCTATTATAATTCGTGTCTCTAAGCTAACATGAGCTATGGGTTGGCGGCAGCTGCTTCACCAGCGGGCTCCCCAGATGCAGACTCTCCCAACTCAGCTCCATCAGGTACATGCATAGTCTTCGTATTCATCCCTTTGAAGGATAATACAGGGAGTATATTCTGGTCTCAATTTCTCGGTTGTTCATGTTATTTCAGGGACTGGATCTAAAGATGTGCCCTCGCCGGATAATGGCTCGTCCCACGGGAATTCGATCCAGTTATCCATTCCTCTCGTCTTCATTGCTTCTGCCGCAGCATATGCTTCCGCTTTCAGGACATACTGATTCTTTCAGCCACATATATTCCACCTTGGACATGCTATTGATACGAGTGTTCTTGTGTCCAGATAGTATTGAATTCCTCTAGCTCGAAGAGTTCAATAATTCTCATTCGTTTTTGTGATTTTTCATAGTTTTGTATTGTTAAGAGACTTGTGTTTCTCTTCCCTTTATCAATAAAGATGCCTCGAGCCTTTCATTTCCTGCTCTGATCTCATCACCAAATTAACATCACACATATCGTTAAGGTTTATGACAAGATATTTGTGTATGACAAGATATTTGTGTAGACAAGCACCAAGTTAAATGTCTGGTTTCTGCTGAACTTTCGCTAGAATACCGAAGTTCTGATATTACATCAACTATTTAAATAAAACAAGTCCCGAACTTTTTGGCATAACTCAGTAAAGCATTTTACAACAAATGCCTGTAGATTCCTAGCGCTTGTTTCCTTTGGAAGAATATAATCCTATTGTGGCAAGTTCCGATTTAATCCTATCAAATCAAACAAAAGGTTTTCCTACAGCCTAGTACTTCTGATAGATTAACAAAAAATTACAGAAAAACAAATTCAAGAGTTCCTCAGAGAACTATATTTCACTCCATTTAGATCATATACATGAAGGGACTGGAAGCACTTCAGAGCAGCAACATGAACAAGTGAAGTTCAGTATAAACCATATAACTAAAATAACCCAGTAGCAATGATAAAACTTCTCCCTCATCTTTTGCTCTCATTGAATTATGTCTCTTTTCACCCGCTCCATTTGATTTGGTGGGTTAGTGTGTAAACTGGAAAGTAAAGTCCCCATTCCTACAACACTTGTTCTAGTAAACCGCATATGAGCATTCGTCGCCTTCCCTCGAACAGCCATAACAGCACCAGCAGATTTCAGTCATCCCTACCAAAGATGGGAAAGAAAGGACATGCATATTTAGATCAGACTATTAAGGTTTTAATACCTCACCGTATACTAAGAGAAAATAAAAACCAAATTATGAATCCACCCAACCAATGTCCTCGGAATGCTGGACGTGCACAGCAGCACAATTCTATGACCTCTTCTCTAAATTTTGATCGCAATAAAAAACTTGTGTTCCACAAATTTGTAACTTGGCTTCCATAGTATCAAAAAATAAAAGATACGCTCAATATACGCCTTGTGTTGCAATCAATAGATTACAGATTACAAATTATGCTAAAACTGCACCCTCACTGTGTGAAATGCTAGAGTTAAAACACTCGCCGGAAGTGCGGACAAAAAAGAGTATTTTTAGGATGCTGTCTGCTACAAAGCTGTATTATACTGCATTTCTCATCAACAGCACCTTTTATTTTGGCCATCTCATCAAAACATATCTTGAAATTGTCCAAGATTTTGACATGTTAATTAGACACTAGATTTACATACCTCCCTCTCCCTCCCTCTTCTTGTGGATAAAGATCTTTCTCTTGTGTTTCTATTCTATACAAATTCGGTTAAATGGGAATGAAAGTAAAGGGTGCAGACAATAACGAAAAATTTAATATTCCATTAGATAACCTAAAAGCGAAAGTACATTCAAGCTTCCATGTAAAATTAACGACAGCTAAAGGCTTCAGATACCCCTGTGCATCGGAATCTATCTCTCACATAAATGTGACAGAGGTATCAAGAAATTATGTGTCCATCTCAACAAAACAAAATAAAGAATCGTACGGTAGACAGAAATATAAAACTCTGATTATACACACAAAAATACCTGAATAAAATCAAAGTTTTCTACAATTGTTAGCATGTAAATTAGTTATACAGAACAAATACGACTATATTTCTCCCTCTTTGTACAAAGCCAGGAAATTTGTTAAAGAAGCAAACTCCACCAAATTTGAAGCAACTAAAAACTCATACGAACTGTTCATTTATAAGAACAGCATAAGGCATTACCAAAAATTTGTCATATTCAATACTCAGAACAAGCAGCTTGATAACAAAAGTTACGATCCCTTGAGAAGTTACACATCAAGAATGTGTTCTTGAACGAACAAATTCTTCTAGTCTATCCCACACCTCCAATGCTGCAGCCCTGTCTTGGTGTCGTTTGTTCTTACTTATCTGCCAACAAGTATGAAATTTATGCTCAAAGTGACTGTTAGAGCTGGAAAAAAGATGAAGATACTAAATCGATATTATAAAATAAAAATCATCAACCAACAGTAAGGGGCACAAGAAAGAAGAAACCCACCGAAATTATCTTTACATTCCACTGCTTTACATTCTTTGCTGACTCCAAACTGTCATCTTCAAAACGCATATAAAATCCAATAACTGCTAGAACATTAACAGATTGTTACAACTAGCTTCAACTCAACCAAAATTTTTTGCAGATAAATAAACACAACTATACTCGAATTGTAGCGACGATTCCATTTGTTGAATAAAGAAAATTACATAACAACGCAAATTTCAACTCACTCTTGTTGAATATTTCAACGTGGTCTTTGAAAGGCCAGTCCTTAAACTGCCATTCTTTGCCCAACACAAAAACTGCAACCACCCGATCCCAGTCCTCCGCTTTGAGTGTAGAGGGCTTGTCCCTCACTTCATAAGCAGTGACCACCCTGTCCCTGCTAAGCTTCTTCTGCACCGTCACGCAATCTGGCCTTGCCCCCTTCATCTGCTTCACCTTGACGTCAGTCGGTATATAAACCCCATCCTCCAAAAACTCCTTCACATTGTAGATGGTAATCAGCGTCTGAAATGCACTGGGCACCAAAATTATCGGCACTCCTTCCCCTATTTTGCTACCCTTCAAGTGCATTTTGGGTTTTGGAGTAGAATCGTACCCTAGGTCATCTCCAAACCCTAAACCCCGCTCATCCGCCCCCATCAACCGACTCTTAGCAACAAGCCCGTCTTTTCTCTGCTGCGATTCGATCCTCTGCCTCTCCTCTTCGCGCTTCGTCGCTGCAACCAAAACGCTGTAGAAATCCCTATTTTTGCATTCCAGCAAGGCCTCACGGTCCTTCAACGGTCTTTCAGCCGCCCTAATCATCGACATGAAATCCAATTTCTTGTCATCCGGCACAGCTGCGAAGTCGGTGCTGACACGATTCGGAGCAAATGCAGGCTCTTCGGGACGGTACTCGATGGAATCGGTGGAGGATATCTTACCCTGAAGATATTCGAGGAGGGGTTTTCGGTCTGGAAATGTAACGGAAGGGATTCCAAGGGAGACGGTGTTCTGGATGTAATCGGTGTGCTTAAGATGGTGATTCTTGATGTAATGAACTAGGGTTTCGAGGGTGTAACGGTTGCCCTTGGTTGAGCGGTAAGCAGTCTCGACGTTGCAAGGAAAAGAGTATTCATTACCGAATCGGAACTCGCCGCCGAACCGAACTATCTTCTCCAACTCGCCTCGAATGGTGAAGTCCCTCAGGGCAGAAAGGGGATCCATCGGAGAGCTGAAACCTGGGAGTTCTCCGGTGTATCTACTGACTAACAAAAACTGCTGACGGCCCTTTCCCTTAAATAGTTTCTTGGATTTTTTTTCTTTTAGTGAGAATGAGGGGTCTCAAGAAATTTTTAAATAAGTCAGGTCACATCATTAATTATCATCAGTTCAACGAAAATATAATATTCAAATGATATTAAATAAAATTAATTTTAATATAATAATAATATTAAAAAATAAAAATAAATACATATTTATTATAAAAATAAAATTAATTAAAAGTATGTCTCATAAATTTTCTTCAAATGACTTAAAATATTTTAATTAAAAAATTATAAATAACCTACTACATTCAATTTAATAAAAAAAATTTTTGAATTTTATGAGAATATGAATTATAATTATAAATTTTAAATTATTAAAAAAATAGTAAATTATAATTATATTTATAATTAAAAAAATATGAATAGTCAAATAAAAAATTAACAAAATATATTTGTGATTGTTTAATGTCATTAAAAAATTTATTTAAATTAATTATGAATCAAAATTTTTTTTGTTACCAATATACATATAAATTATTTAAAAATTAATAAAATATACTTGTAATTATTTATAATATCAGTTAATAATTTATCAAAGTTAATTATGAGTAATAAGCCAATAACTCATGGCTTTTTGCTGTCGAAATAAATAAAACCATTTAAAAAATTTAAAATATATACTTAAAATTATTTATAATATCAATTTATAATTCATGAGAATTAATTATAAATTACAAATCAATTACTTGCAATTCTTTACTACTGATATATAGATAAGTCATTTAAAAAATTAATAAATAATATTTGAATGTATTTATAACGTTAGTTGATAATTTATAAAAGTCAATTATGACTCTCATGTCAATCAATAAAAAATATTTTATTATAAATAAATATATGATATGTTATTAAAATTTTGTTAGAGGTCCGAATTTGAAGTTTTATTAGGAATCTGATTGATTTATAATCAAACATTCCAGTGTGTAGGATCCTCACTACAATTTTTCACATGTAAACTAAAATACACCAAATAAAGAAATAAAACAAAATTGTATGAAATGAAACTTGAAAGGACAATGCATGAAAAAATCTAAATGAATAAAATATGCTGAAAGATCTAAATAAAAGTGTGGAGTGATATATATAAATGAGTTAAATAAGCTGATTGAAATTGAATAGTGAGTTGCATTGGCATTGAGCCCGCGGATAGATGGCTGTGGAATGTGAGCGCCGCTTCATAGGCTAGCTCAAGCAACTCTTTACTTGAATTATAACTCTTTTTTTAATAATTTTAGGAGTTACAATTTGACGTCACATCTAATTAGCACCATGGCTACCTGAGACTAGCTCAACTAATAAGAATGGCATAAGGTGTATGTATGGATTAAGAATTCAAAGTTCAAACCCTTCCAATACATAAAAGAAAAAATCAATGGCATTGACTTGGTTCTTTTTATTTTAACCATTTTTATAATTATTTTAAATTTTAAATTATAATTTAAAGCAGTATCTCAGGCTTCAGAATTTACAAATAATATGCTGGCAATTTTACCATATTTTTTCTCCAGAAGAGGAAGTCAATAAAAACTATTTTGAGCACAAGAGTATTTATGAGAAAAGTGTAGGTCCCGTTTGATTATGAGCAAGAAATAAAATAGAATAAATTTAAAAAATAAATATAAAAATAAGATATAATAAAAATATGTAAACACATTCATAGGGAGGATATGCAATTTAATTCATAAGGTTAAAAATTATAATTCATGAAAATTTAAAAAGTGTGATGATCTCCACATTTATAATATATATTAATAAATTTTATTATAAGAAAGGGTGATTTAGTTTATTTATTTTTATTTTTATTTTTTAATCTATTTTATTCATTTCCTTTTTAATACCGCAATGTTTGGACATTTTGAAATGTAACTATATTCTGGACTATAAATCAGAGACAATTTTTTTTTTAAACTTGGATTTGTGTTCTAATCTCTGGATTAAATTACACTTTGTTTGCCAAAACTCAGAAATGTTTACAAGTTAAATTTGATTTAATTCGATTTCAACATTATTGGTGCATGCAAGTGGTTGGAGGCTTTTTTATTTAAAACATTTGATGCATTCATTTTATTTTTATATTATATTAATCTTTATAAAAAACGGCTTTTTGACATGAAGATGACTAACTTGTGTTATTTAATTTATGAACTGAAGAATTAATAAATAAAATAAAACACATCTCAAGTGTGTGTAAATAATTATTATAATATAAAATTTAAATTAAACCAATTAAACTAGATGAACAATGTGGTTGATTTACTGCCTTAATTAACACAACCACACTAATTTGAAAAGAAAAGATAAAATTCCAAGGGAAACGCTTCAGGAGTCTTCTCTGCCTTCAAGTCCCCACGCCTGCTTAACACATATAACCGAGTAAGAAGGAGCGTTCTTCTTCACTTTGAGCCTGACGCTAAGGGCTTTGCATTGCTGGGCCTTGCCCGAACATGGGATCTCAATTAATATGGGCCTTCTCTGCCCCCTACGATCAGCTGCCGCCCGCCTTGCTTGACCAACCTGTACCAAGCCTCCATTAAAAATTATAAAATATTTTTAATTAAATTATAATGTTAATAAAATAATTATTTATTTTTAAATTAATCTTATTTTTTATTTATGATGTTTTACCTTAAAATAAACATGATTTATTTAAATAAGTATTTTAAAAAATAATAATTATATATTAAAAAATTAAAAATATTTTATACTTTTAAACATTTAATTTTTTAAAAAAATATTTTATAATTTCAAACCGAGTACTAAATACTCATAGGATGATTTTTTCCCCCTTTCTTGTTTCGTATTTGTTATAAAACGCAATCGGTAAAGCTCAATTTTATGGATGCCTCGGAAATATCGGTGCGACCATTCAACCCCTCGGACGCCGAAGACGTGCTGAAATGGGCGGGTGACGATAGAGTGACTCAATACCTGCGTTGGAGCTCCTTGAAAACTAGAGAAGAAGCTCTGTCATTCATAGAGAGGGTTGCTATTGCCCCATCCGTGGCGTCGATCCATATGTGTGAATGGTCGGTCCGTCGGATACATGTCGGCGAAGCCAGGGTCCGGCGATGACCGGTGCAGGGCACACATTAGCTATGCATTGGGCGTGGATCACTGGGGAAAAGGGATAGTGACGGAGGCTTTAAGGATGGCTATCCCTCTTGTCTTCAAGCAATTCCCTTATCTGTATAGGATTGAGGCGTTGGTGGACATTGACAATAAAGGATCTCAGACGGTGCTTGAGAAATTAGGATTTGTTAAAGAAGGATTGCTCCGGAAATATGGCTTTTGTAAGGGTCAGGTTAGGGATTTCTTCATCTACAGCGTCTTGGCTGCTGATAAGGTGCCTGTTTGAATTTGCCTTTAAAATTAATTAATGGTAGGAAAATCATGTTTTGGCAAACATACCCAAGCACCTTTGTTTTGCCTAAAGTTCCCCCCGCCTGCTTCTCAATATCAATTTTACAGTTGAAACAATTATTATTTTGTCAGAATTTCGGACTTGCCAAGTGTTCAGGAGATATGATTTGCAGACGATCACGATACTCTTCTTTTTGAGTCAACCTCAACTTTTCATTCTTTACATATTAAAATATTAATATTATAATTTAATTTAATTTATATTTATATTGTTAATTGTTGAATAATTTTATACTTCCTCTTATAAAAAATATAAAATATTTATAATTGAATCTCACTTTTAATAAAATGTCTTCAAACTAACACAATTTTTTTTCTATATTTATTCTTTTTAATTGAATGTTTCACTTTAAAATAATCTAAAGTGATTTATTTATTAGAAGTATAAAAAAAAAACACATTAATTGTACTTTAAAACATTAAAAATATTTTACATTTTTAATATTTAACCTTATAAAAAATACCTCATATTTTTTAATGGATGAAGTAAATATTAAATGTATATTTTTTAATAAATCAAATAAATTTAATAACACTGTATGCAATTTTATTAATTATTCTCTTAAA